>NC_141539.1:122140000-122440000 GCF_021556685.1 Rattus norvegicus | reverse complement strand
ATTATTCTTAGGTTAGACCTTTTCATTGTTTCCCAAAATTCCTGGATGTTTTATGTCGTTAACATTTTAGATTTAACTGTTTCTTTGGCTAATGTATCAAGTTCTTTTAGCCTATCTTCTATGTCTGAGATTCTTTCCATGTCTTGTATTGTGTTGGAGATGTTCGGATCTGTTGTTCTTATTCTCTTCCTTAGGATTTCCTTCTCCAGGATCCCCTGGGTTTGTGTTTTCTTTATAGCTTTTATTTTCATTTTCTGGTGTTGAACTGTTTTATTCATTTCCTTCACCTATTTGATTGCATTCTTCTATATTTCTTCAAGACATTTATTCATTTCCTCCTTAATGGCATCTATTATCTGATGATGGTTGATCAAGACACTGACTTATGAGTATAGCATAATGTCATTAGAAGTCATTTTATTGCTAGGTTCTTTTAGTACAACAGTTGTAAAATTAATTACTTTAATATATATTCAATTAGTAAATTAATCTGGCAGCTGTATATGGTATACACTTCACATATCGAGTTGCACTTCAATAACTGAGCAATTATGTGATCAACCTTAACCTTCAAGCTAATCTGGTTACCTCCCAGCCACCATGATCTTAATATACTGACTTCTTATTATTTGTCTGGAACTTTGGGCTTCAAGTGTGCTTCTATAATTTTTCTCTGGGCCCCTTCTCCATGGATCTAATTACTTAATCCTCCTAACCAATCTGAAACTATCTCTGTCTCTCTGTCTCTGTTTCTTTGCTTTTCTCTGTCTCTGTGTGTCTATCTCTATCTATCTATCTATCTATCTATCTATCTATCTATCTATCTTTATCCTTAACTCTATCTGTCTCTATCTCTCTCTGATTCCCTATGTTCCTCCCCTCCCTGGCTGGTGGATGTCCTACACTATTCTTCTGTCCACCCTTGGGTGATCATCATTTATTGACAAGGCAGAGAATAAATGGTAAGAATTGCTAACATATACTTCAGGCAGGAGATTCTTGATATAGGCATTATAATGTTGGGTCTGGAAACAAGTTACAAGGGCAAAGAAATAAGCAATTGAATAATACAAGGGTAAACTTTTATACACTGTGTACAAAAACATTATCCCTAAACACAGTAGTATTTGGTTTTACCCTAGGACTCTGGGCTATCTAATCCCAGGTTCTTCATCACATAAACAGTGTTGGGTACTGGTTTCAGCCCATGGAGTAAGCATTATGTTAAATTAGATAGTGGCAGGTTAGTCCCACAATATCTGTGACACCATCGTATTAGCATGTCTTGCAGACATGACACCATTGTAGAAACATCAATATAGGGTTGGCTTGGTGTGACATTTCCTCTTTGGTAGAATGCAGAGAACTTTCCTGTACCAAAATATTAGCATGACGTGGAGAAGGTTCTGTGTAGGCACTAGCTTGACTTTTCCTTGTTCAATGACTTGAGGAGGTGTTTAAGCAGTAGGGACTTCAGATCAGTGTGTGAGGAGAAACCTGTAGTATTGGAAATAGTTTGTGATGATTTTGTGTACCAAGAACTTCTTTAGATATAACCAAATGCCTGTAGTAGAAGCTTCATTTGGTGACAGGAAATGGCTAGTTGGGGCTCTGCCTCCTGAATTATTTGGCAATTTCATTCAAATCATCTTATCATAGGTATGTAATTTATTGTTTCTTTTTCTGTTAGGTCTCTATTCTACCGCTCAGTTTAATTTTAACTGTCACTCCCCATATTCCCTGCCATAAGCTCCTCTTTCTACCAGCTCCCCACTTGTTTCTGCCACCTCCAGCCATTCATAACTATCATATTTCTCTTTCCTAATGTGATCTAGCTATACCTCTAATTTACACCTCTGTGGTTCTACAGTTTGTAAGGTGGTTACTATTTACTTAACAGCTGATAACCATTTACTTCTGAGTATCATAATTTTATTCTTTTCACAGCTCAGTAATATTATACTATGTAAATTTGCCACCAGCACACACACACACACACACACACACACACACACACACACACACACACACACACATTCATTCTATAAGTTCTGTTACTCTTCAGAACCCTGGCTAATATGCTCATACATTGGGTTTGGACTTAGAATTCATATTAGCTTCCCTTTTAATGTTGCTGTATGTTCTCTATATCCCCAAGCTCTTTGGGACTTTTGTCATGAAGGTGTGTTGATTTTATCAAAGGCCTTCTCTCCAACTAATTTGATGATCATGTGTCTTTTAATCTTTTAGTTTGTTTAAATGGTGATTGCATTTATTGATTATGTATGTTCAGCCGTTTCTATGTCTCTGGGAGAAGCCTATTCAACCATGATGGATGATCATTTTGATGTGTTTTGTATTTAGATTGCAAGCATTTTACTGATGAGTTTCTGTTTGTTTGGGTTTTTTGTGTTTTGTGTTTTGTTTTATTTTGAAATTGGTCAATAATTCTTTTCTTGTTGGTTGTTTATGTTATTTGGGTATTAGGATAACAGTACGCCTATAAAATGAATTGGACAATGCTCCATATGTTCAATTTTATAAAATGAATTGTGGCATATTGGCATTAACCAGTCTTTGAATGTCTGGAAGAATTCTGTGTTATAAACACCTCTCATTGAGCTTTTTTGGAGGAAAGTGGGGTGTTGAGAGAGTTTCAATGTCTGTGTCTATTCATCTAAGGATTATAGGTCATTTAAATTGTTCATCTGATCTTCATTTAGTTTTGATAATTGGTATGTATCAATAAAATTAATTTTAACTTTTTAAAATTATTCCCATTTGATAGAGTTCAGGTTTTTAAAACACATCTTTGTGAGTCTTAGAATTCCCCACTATTTGTTTTTATGTCCCCTTCTGATTCCTAACTTTGTTCATTTAGATACTGTCTTTCTACCCTTTTGCCAATTGGGGTAAGAGTTTGTCAATCTTACTGTATTTCTTAAAGAACCAACTCTTTGTTTCATTGATTCTTTTATTTATTTATTTCAGTAGTGATTTTGATCATTTCAGGTTGTCTATTCATTTTTAGTTTGATTTCTTCTTTTTATTTGCGAGTTTTTATAGTATTTATTTTGAATTACTAGAATGAGATTGCTCCAGTTTTTGTATGTCGACACTTAGTGCTGTAAATTTCTCTCTCTCTCTCTTTTTTTTTTTTTGGTTCTTTTTTTCGGAGCTGGGGACTGAACCCAGGGTCTTGGTAAATTTGTCTCTTAGAACTGTCTTCATTGTGCCACATAAGTCAACTCTACGATGTTTTAATTTCTTTCTTAATTTATGTTTTGACCCTTTTTATGTAGAGGGGAATTGCTCAGTTTTCACGAATTTGGAAGCTTTCTATTGTTTGTGCTCTTGTTGATATCTAGCTTTATTCAATCCCCAGTGCTAAGAGAGGATGCAGGGTTCTATGTCAATTTTGTTGTATATATTGAAACTTGCTTTGTGTTTCAATATGCAGTCAGTTTTGAAGAAAGTTCCATGAGGAGCTTTGAAGAAGGTATATTATATTGTGTCTGGTAAAATTTTCTGTGCATATATTTAAATCTGATTTATGATGTCACCTCGCTTCAGGACTTCTCTGTTTAGATTTACCTAGATGATCTGTCTGTTGGTGCAAGTGGGGGATTGAAATCTCCTCCTATCAGCATGTCAGGGGTAGAATATGATTTAAGCTTTAGTAGTTTTCTGTATGATCTTGGATGCCCTTGTTTTGAGGGCATAGATATTAAAATTTGTATTGTTCTTTTGGTGGATTACTATCTTTGGCAAATATGTTTGGCTCATCCCTACTTCGTATGATTAGTTTTGGTTTGAGGTTTATTTTGTCAATTATTAAATTAGCCTTACCAGCTAACCATATGTTTGGAATGTCTTTTTTCATTCTTTTACCCAGAGGTGGTGTCTATTCTGAATTTTAAGGTGTGCTTGTTGGATGTAGTAAAAGGGTGGATCATGTTTTAATATTCCGTGTTTTAGCCTTACCTCTTTTATTAAGGAATTGAGGCCATTAATATAGAGAGATATTAATGTGCAATTGTTGATTACTGTTATTTTGTTATTGGTGTGTGTGTGTGTGTGTGTGTGTGTGTGTGTGTGTGTGTGTGTGTTGCTTTTTAGATTTGATGGTCTGGGATTGTTTATTTCTTTGGTTTTCCTGGCTGTGTTAACGTCTGTACATTGGAATTTTCTTTGTACCACCATCTGTAAGGTTATATTTGTAAATAGACATTGTTTAATTTGGTTTGGAACTGAACAGTCTTATTTTCTTCATCTATGATGATTGAAAGTTTTGCTGAGTATAGTAATCTTGTCTGGTATCTTTGGCTTCTGAGACTTTGTAGAACATCTCTTCATGCCCTTCTAGCAATTACAGATTTCAGGTGTTATTTCAACATGTCTTCCTTTATATTTCATATGGTCTTTTAGCCTTGTATCTTTTAATATTATTTCTTTGTTTTCTATTTTTGTGTTTTACTACCTTGCAAGAGCAATTTCTTTTTCTGTTCCAGTCTATCTTGTGTTCTGTTTGCTTCTTTTATCTTAATAGATATCACTTTCTTTAGGTTAGGTGAATTCTCTTCTAGATCTTAACTTGCTTACTCCTTCTCCAGAAAATAATCTCTAGAACAAAAAAGAAGTAATCACACCATAAAGCAATAGATGATAAAAAAATAATCAAACTCCTGGATGAAATAAATAAAACAGAAACAAAAAAAGAGTTGATGCTTTGGGAGTATACATGATAAACCCTTTTCCAAATTAATTAAAGCCTTATATGCCCTGTACCATTTTTTTTTAGATTTAACATTAAATTTGACTAAAGTATCTGTTTCTTCTATTGTGTTTTCAGTGCCTCAAATCTGTTCTTTCATCCCTTTTATTTTATTGGTAAGACTTGCCTCTGAGGTTTTTCAATTTCCTATTTTTTTCATTTATAGATTTTCCTCAAATTTTTCCTTTATTGATACAGTTTCTGTTTTCAGGTCTTGAATCTTTTATTCATTCCCTTCTACTGTTTTCCTTTTTTAACAGATTTCTCCTTAAAGACATCTATCATAGTCATAAAGGGTATTTCAAGATTTTATTTTGTTTTTGTTTTTCTTCAGCGATGTGGCAATTCTCAGAGCCTATAGTGATAGAGTTCCTGGTTTCTCGTGGAGATACATTTCTCTTGCGGTTCTTGTGTTTAATGATAGCATCCACACATATGGACTTGGGTTGATTTTAATTCTTGGTGCTGATATCTGGCCTTAGCTTTGTTTTCCCTCTATGCCACTGCCTTAATTTTTATTGCTGCCTCTGATTATTTGGATGGTATGGTATCTCTGTATTGCCTAGTAGAGATCCTGATAGGTGTGGCCACAGGGGCTTCTGTGATATATATGTTTCTAGGTATTGGGAGTTGACACTTAGGGAATGGGAATGGGTCTTCAGGAAGTCTACAGGAAGGAGGAAAGCATGGTTTTTCATCAGGATCTCATTAGCTCCCTGGCAATGGTGCCAGAGCGTGAGGACAGACCACAATCACAGTTGGTAGTCTACTGCAGATCTGGCTTTAAGACTGTCGGTTGGATATTGAGAAAAGAAGTGAAGAACTTAAGGTTGCCTACTTGCTTCTCTGGAAGGTTTGTCTAGATGGGTCCTAGGGAAAGACTACTGAAGGTAGGGGCTAGAATAAGAGGATGAGAGAGAGCAGGAAAGTTGAATTAGAAGAATTTTTATGATCTGTTGGAGATGAAGACTGAGAGGAAAAGGTTGTGCTGTACATAGTCTGCTACAGAGTGTGGGTGGGACATGGTTCTAGATTTAGAGGAGAAAAGGGGGAGGTGAAGAGTAGCAGTTCAACTATTAGTTTCCATGGCTTAAGTAATCCACGGGTGTCTAGGAATTTCTGTAGGAGTCAGAGACTTAGATAAAACAGCGGATGTGAGATATTTCTAACAACAAAACCTTGTATCTACAAAGATTGCTTTAAAGTTGTATTTCATTAATTTGATAAGAATAGGCTATTACATTGTCAGGGAGCCTACTTATACACATAGACTAAAAGTAAAGGTAAGCACTGTAGTGGTGAAATACCTGGCTAAACACAGATTGTGATTGAGTGTCCTTGGAACTGCATAGGAAGACCAACAAGGTCAATTGGCCTTGACACTTAGGGATTCACCGAGACTAAATCGCCCACCACATAGCATATATGAGCTGGACCTAGCTTCTCCCTGCCCCACATGATGTGGCAGATGTGTAGTTTGGTTTTCATCCAGGTCCCTAAATCTGCCTATGTGAATTCTGTTTCCCTAACTGGGTACCCTTGTCTGGCTTCAGTAGACTAGGATGTACCTAGTCCTGAAGCGAATTGGTGTGATAGGGTGGTGTGATTCCCAGCAGAGTACTACCTCTTACCAGAGAAAGAAAGGAGAATGAAGGGCTGTGTTTGGGGAACCTGAAGGAGGGGGTTACTTGTGCAGTGCAATTAAGATATAAAGTGAGTGAATGAATAAATAAATGAATAAATAAATAATAGAAAATATTTACGTTTCATCTTCATAAGTCCAGAGAAAGTCAGTTTACACCCCACTAGAGCATCTGCTCCACATACAGGGCCAGAATGCTTGTAAGCGTCTGCCACCTCAACTCAGCTGATGATCTCCGTTGACTGGAGAGAATGACTCAAGCACATTAGCTTTCTCGTTCCACTTCTCCCTCCGCTGGAATGCTCATTTATGGAGGAGCAGGTTTCAGTTCTAAATGATTACTCTGTGCTTGGCAGGTGGAGCCTGCAGCACAGTAACATTAATGATTTCTGAGGTGACGCTGAGGCCTCAGAGGCTGCTTGGCAGAGTAGCTTGTGGGATACTAATGAGGATCCCAGCAAGACCCTGACCATTAAAAAGGGGGTGTTCTGGTTTGAGGTGGGCAAGGAATAAATTAGAAACTTCAGTGTCTGGTAAGAATATCAGTGAGTGCGGTTTGTACAGGCAAGCAGGGAGGGTTAATCACCCACAATGACTGGGGTGTGTCAAAATGCTTTGTTTAATTCCATTTTTAAATATTTCCACAGACTCATGCATGTTATCAGAGAGAGATGAGAAACACAATCAGAATTTGATTTCATCAGGGGATGGGTTTTGAATGATGAAAGTCACATTCACTGGATGTGCACACGGGAAGGCAGTTACTCAGTAATGGATATATAAATTTGCTTGAAAATTATAGAAAGCTATTATCTTCTATCTACCTAGGAATTCATAAACTTAAGAGCCGGGGATGCCTACTGGCTAATGAAAGTATATGTATATGATTATAGACCTTTTATAAGAAAGAACAATTGAAACATAAATTCATAGTCAGTGCATATACGTACATACTTGTTAGTCAAGTAAAATAAAACTTAAAAATAATTTGTTAAATAATAAAACTCATATAAATATTTTTGAATGGATAAGGTTTATGTTCTACACGATCTAACAAAAGAGAAGTGTATTTGTATCATTCATGGTAAATATGTCACTGAGTGTGGGTCACCCCACATAGATTATCCCTCTATTAGTTCCTCTAGGGCAGTAGGAGAGATATTGAACAGGGGATTCGGAAGCTCTGTGAGCATGCGCGGTGAATGACCACACCAGGACTGCATGACAGTAGGCAAATCAACTTTACTTAGAGTGATTGAAGGCTTATAATGTTTTGAGCGACCGAGAATCAGGATATTCAGGATTGGGCAAAAGTCATTGGCTGGGGGTTAAGTGTACCTGGCACATCTCATTAGCATGGTGAGACACTTCAGGAGTCTCACATGGTGGCTGAACAAGATTTGTCAGGAGAAAGGGAATCGATCTTATAAACTAATTGAGGCTGCCCTACATTCCTCAGGTGGAGGCAAGGGCTGGGGCTTAGAATCTCCGGGACAAGGTCAGAGAAAGAGACAGCCTGCTAACAAGGGAATCTCCCATTTTGCATCCAACTCAGAGGCCATCCAGTCATAGTGGACTTCGACATTAATTAGCAGCTTCACCACAACTGGAAAGTACTTGCAACAACAAAAACCTGAAGTGTGAATATGCTTATAGGAAGTTATGAGTTAGTGAATGTGTTCTTTTTTTTTTTTTTTTTCTTTCCGGAGCTGGGGACCGAACCCAGGGCCTTGCGCTTGCTAGGCAAGTGCTCTACCGCTGAGCTAAATCCCCAACCCCAGTGAATGTGTTCTTATACGTACCTGCCTGACTGACTTTTTATTAAGCCATTTCATATGTTTTCTCCCAACAATCTCAGGCCTCATCCAGGTCTTCATTTCTCTGTTCCCGTTGCTATATCAATCAAGATTGATGTTATATAATCTGCTGGCTTAATACATAGCTTATAATTTGTCATAGGCTTAATACAGTCTAAAAGATAGGAAAGTGTAGCTTGATATTACTGCCAAAAAAGTTTGGCTCCTCTGGTCAAGAAAACACTGGGCAAGGGGTTATTTCTAAATTAACATTCAGAGAAGTCCTCTTGGTAAAAGGGTACTGCCTATACATTGTACATGCATGAGGCAGTGCCTATCTCCCCTGCCTCTGGAGAAGCAAGGTACTGAACTGCTTGAGAAACATTTGATATATCTCAGCATTTTGTTCCTTGTTTGAGTCAACAGCTTTTGGCAATTAGAGTACTCCATCTCTATCTCCTACCTTCTGAAGTAACTTTGAGTGAACATGCTTCACTGTGATGTAGTTGGGAACCACCAGGTCTCAGTAGCAGGAGCGACTTCATGATTGGGTGATAATGATTCTGACTTGCAGCTTTTCCTCTTGGTTTTCTAAATGGTTTATAAAAGAATGGTCTTCCTTCCACTTTGCTTTTTGACATGTCTGCCCTGTCCTTCAGTTTGGTCAGTGCTCTGCTCTGCCTCATCATCTCCTCATCCTCCACATTCTTCCCTGCTTAAGTCCTTCATCTTCCAATTACACCTTCTCTATTTTATCTCCTTTCTAATTTTCTATGTTTGATAGGAACTTTAATTTAAATCCACAAGACTAAAGTATAAAGGATAGGACCACATATGAGAGAGGGGGGGGGGATCTGTCTTTGTAGGACTGAGTGACCTCATTTAAACTCCCATAAAATATATTTTATATAATTATTTAGTCATCAGTATTAATTTTTACACACATTTTCCATGCCTGTTAAAATTTTAAATGAAAAGAAATCACCTTAAATTATGAGTCCTAGAATTCTGCTTCCCTGATGCGGCCGTGTGTGCTTGCATGCTTTCAAAAGCACACAACTAGAATGTGTAGAATTAGAAATTGCATTCCACACATAGTTAAAAGCAATATTATGACATTGTTAATAAAACACCAATTCTTCTTTCCTTTGCTTTTAAGTGCTCATGTTCTTGGGTTGGAAGAGGGTGTGAGGTCCACAGTAATGGTGCGATTAGCTATACCGTGGTCTGTTAGCCCAATCTCTGATTTTTCAAACTGTCAGCTTAGACTTTGACCGCTGACAACATGACCTTGCAGTCCTTATACAGTCCTGTCACAGCTGAATGCAGACAGCTGTAAGATTAGCTGCAGGAAATTGAGTCCTGGATGAGCAAGGGAGAGAAAGAGCCTAAAGTTTAGAAGAAAAGGTGGGGGAAAAAACCTATTATTGTTCAAAATTCAAAGAAGGGAAGTTGACACTTTCTTTTACAATAACAAATTATGTGCCAGGTTATTTTCATCAGTTGTGGTGCATCTAAGAAGAGGGAAGCATTTATCTCTTTAATCAGAGTCATTTTTGTTATGCCCTGTGGTTTCTAAGACACAGAGTGCACACAACAAATGCTAAAATAAAGGCAGGATGAAACAATGTTACTTTCTAATTATTTGGGGTATTTTGTTGCTGTTTTCATTTTCATTTTATTTTTTTAAATGTCCTTTAGATATGTGATGATGTATCATGATCCCATCCCCCCCAACCTCCCACCTATGACTCCCTCTTCAATTTCCTCTCACATTTCCCTCCCAAATTCACATGCTCATGATATAATTTGCATGTATTTAATTTATGTTTAAACTCACTGACTCCAGTTAATTACTGCTGCCCTTTGGTTCATGGGCATGAGGTTATGTGCTGGAGCCTGTGAAACCTCTATGTGGCCATGTAGGACTCAAGCCTGCAGGAAGAATTATTGGCAATGGATGAAAAGTGGGAGAGGTGGTTTTCCTCAGGAAAGATTGTTTAAGATTGTTTAGTACCTAATAGTGATCCCTGAAAAAATTATACAGAGAGAGAGAGAGAGAGAGAGAGAGAGAGAGAGAGAGAGAGAGAGAGAAAGAGAGAGAGAGACCACGTTTGTGTTTCTGGTGTGCATGTATGTCTGTGTTTGTGTGTGTCTCTCTCTGTGAGTAGCATTATTTAGATGGATCAGGTTATATATAGGAATATATATGTATATGATTAACTGTACACACATGCAATAACAATTGGTAAAAGTGGACAGCATCATTTGAATGGCTACAGGGAGGAAGCCTAAGAGAGGGGACATAGGAAAGGAAGAATCATAATTTTAATCTCAAAATTAAAAATAAATGTATATCAATGTTACCAAATAATTTGTTAAAAAATATGATCAAGTTCTTGAGAGAGATGGAATTTTATAGGGTGTGTATCTTGTCTTGACTTTGTCATGAATATTTGTGAGAGATGATTTTTACACTTGTTGTAATTTGTACAACATTACAAAGAAAGGGGGATGGAAACAAATTTGGCAGGAAAATTATGGTGCTTGAACCATACAAGTTGTACCACTATTACAATCACAAGTGTAAAGTTTTGGTGACAAACCCGACTGAAAAAGTATTGTGGTAATATTTGAATATACATATGTAATGAATTTAGGCTATTCAAACTGTTTAATTTCTACAAACAATCAATGCCTGGTAATTAAATCATTATGGTCCTTTAATAATCTAACCCTGTCTCTAAATCACTAAATGGAAAAACTTGTTATTTTCACTTTCAGATAACTGTGGTTCATAATGTAGGATCAAGCAAGTTTCTATAGATCACTTGAGCACAGAATGCTACCCTTAACACATGTTGGAAGTGATTATTACCAAAACCATCAATCCCTTTTCCCTGTCACAGAAACTAAAAACCATCTTCCAGACATCTTATAAGTAACACATTTTCTTGGTGGAGATTTCATCACCATTCTGTGTCTTGCCATCTGGATGGATCCTCAGTGGCAATGCCCACCCATAAGGGTTAATTGACAATACTATTTGCAAGTCTGTTTCTAGAAGGGGTATGGCTTGTTTCCCTTCAGGAAAGTGACAAAATTCAATGCAGAACGTTCTCCAGCTCCAGGAGCTTTCTGGGAAAGAATTGCACACTTGTAACTTGGGCTGCTTTAGGAAACTGACCTCATGTTCCATCACCGTGAACTTCAAGTTGTCTATGCAATGAAGTGTGACAGCAGCTTTAATTGCATGTGAAAACATATTTTATTACAGGGCCATACATTTGCCCTGCTGGCTAGTTGATGCTCTCCATATGCTACTCTGGAAAGTGTCTTATAACTTGGAGATAGTTCATGATGGACATTTTACTCTGTTCTTACAGTGCACAGCTCTAAGGATATCCTATTCTCTGCCCCACCTCAACAAAAATATTATTATTTTATAATTTGTTTACAAAGGGAAGAGTGGATTGTGATCATATTCTCCACACTATAGGTAAGCCTTTTTCACACACTATGGAAAGACAATTGTCAAGATTTGGCTTTTGAGGAAACTATTCAAAAGAATTCAAGAAAATTATTTTCAAAAATTATTTAGTGCATTGAATAACAAAAGCCTTGAATGATTTCACAAAGAAATCTGCCAAAAATGTATGAGATTTAAAAAGCTTGTGCTCATCAAACTTCATATTTACTGTTTCATGAAAGACAGTTTACATAATGACCAAATGAATATTTGCCATGAAGGATTAATATACTACAATCTTATTCTTCAAATAAATGTTCATTTTAATTGATATCAACAAAAATTTTGAATATGTCTTAAGGCACAATAAACTTGCAATTACAGCCTTTTTCAACATCTCAGTCTTCGATCTCATTTATCCAAATAGATTCTAACACATGGTATGTAATGATCAAGAGTTTACCTGAAATATACAAGGGATAGAAAGAAGAAAAAAATCCGTATCTTCTTTTTTGGTAGATCTGTGCCTTGTAATGTTGAATTGTAGAAGTTTTTAGGATTTACTGACTAGATGCATGCTATAGGCAGAAAAATTTAATAGTAAAAGTGCCAACTATTTCTCTGTTGAAATATTTCAGAATATTTAGTTAATATTTCCAGGAGTTGGGGATAAAAGAGAGAAGATGCCTTAACATAACTTTTAGTGTTCAAAGGAGGAATATTTTTAAAAGAGGAAAGATTAGAAATATTCCTAAATTTGTAAGCAGTAATCTTTTATTAAATCAATTCACCTCTTATTTAATGTTTCCCTATAAAAGACTAATTTCTTTAATATTTATAATTAAAATATGTTAATAACTTATTATAATATTTGCATAAATATGTGTGATGTATTTTTATCATAAACATCTCTTTCATTCTTTTATATTTCTTCCTCGCTTCCCTCATCCATTTTATTTTCATGTGCTTTTTTTATTTCTAACTTTAAAAACTCATCAATTCCAGTTTGTGTTGTCTATATAATTCCAGTTTGTGTTGTCTATATAATTCTCAGCATGGGGATAGCAACTGGACCATGACCAACCTACTGGGATCCATATCTTTTCTGTCCTGATAAGCTTTCAAGCACCTATAGCTCCTTGATTAGAGATCTCAACATGGAAACTTCTTTCTGATTCATGTTGGAATGTTGACTGGATTGATCTTGTGTAATTCTTATTCAGACCACCACAACTACTTTGAGTTTATTAACAGTCCTAGTATCCAGAAAAGCCTGTTTTACTCCAGTACTCTTCAGCCTCAGGATGTTATAATCTTTATGGCTCTATTTTCAGGATCATCCCTGAGCCTTGTGGATTGTATATGATGTAGATGATCTATATGTGGCTGGGCACTCCACAGTTGCTCACTCTGAACTCAGACTATTTGTGAGTTCCTGACTTGACCCATATCCACCACATAAAGAAACATGTATGATGATGACCTATGAAAGAGTAAATTTTCATTTGGCTTTTTGTCACTTACTCGTAGCATTCCCAAGATCCTGACTTTCCCAGTTCAAAAATCCAAGAATTATGAAGTTATTAGAAAATTCTCCATCTTGCTATTTCTTGCATCTTGGGTCTACCTTTGAACATGTTAGCTTTCAGAATATTCTATTCTTATTCCAGTTTTATATGTTAGTCACTATTGTAACAAAATAGTCAAGATCATGCTCTCATAGAAAAGTGATTTGAGTCAATAGAAATGGTGGCTGAAATGAGAGACATTTGTTCAAGTTTGTGGTGAGAATAGTAGATGGTAATGGTAAGGGGCATTTGGAGGGGTAAGGGACATTTGGTAAGGAGCCATGGAACAAAAATTAAACACAAGGTCTTTGCCACCAATCTTATCACTTAAAAGACCATTTCTCCAATGATCCAAAAGCCTCCTATCCAACCCCACTTTGGAATGATTCAACCACCATCCATTCACATTACTCTGGGTTACAGTGAGGTCTGTGAACCTTTGTGATTCGGACCAAAACACAGATTCTGATATAAAGTTTGCATAATAAACTGGGGACTTGTGTATCTACTCTACCTCCTATGTGACAACCCGGGAGAATCATCATACAAACACTGTGGATTGGTTTTCAGATACAACTTTCCTATCATGTGCCCTATTAACCAACGTTTTAAATCCTTGTGCCTACCTGATGATTGTTCTTGCTACATTATTAGAAAAGTCTAATTGCTCTCCTACCTGAAGGAGACTTACACAACCCTATATATTAACCCAACTAAAATTCTCTTGTTTTGCCCACATTACCATCAAACTCTCAAAACAGACGTAACCACTTTACTCCTTTGGTTCATTTCTTTGTTGCCTGCTTTCCTGCTACATAACGTTTTCCTTCCTTGGTTTATGAGATGTGTGAATCATTTTTTACCTGATAGAAAAATTCTCCTTATTATTGGTGCTCATGAGAGCTCCTCAATGTTTGGTTGTTGTTTCCTGTGCCCCCCACTGCACACACACAATACACACGCAAATCAATGGCTGCTTAGGTGCTGACTTTATGAAGATTATGAGTATGAAGCATCTTAAATGATAATGCCTTCTAAGACAAAGTGGTTTTGAAAACTGTGTACCATGGCACATTCTAGACCAGATTTCTGGATGAATTCTTGTCTTTCATGGTATCAGAGATACCTGCTTCTCCTTGACTCCAAGACTTTGGAATTTTGACCCATTGCTGGTACAATGGGGTCATGCATGGGATTAGGTGAGCTTTTACTACACCCGGATATCTACTCCACTAGCCCCTTCTTATATGTTCCCTTCAAACACATTCTCACTCTAATTATCTACCCTCAGCCAAGCATTGCAATGGTTTCTGTTTCCATTAGTAAACCACAGTCATGGAAACCTTAGATTCTGCTAATCCCTCTTTAAACTAGTTGTTTTATGAGATATATGCCCACATACTCAGAAAATATAAAAGCATCTGTATTGAAATGTAGGGAATTACTGTTATAAAAGGTTTATTTTTCTGTAACTCAGTACCCACATGTTTATTGAGTTCAAAAGACAGAAGTGGTCAATTTTACTTGTGGAAGGTAGTGCCTACTCAGCCCTTTTAGGCTATAGTGTTACCTTTTATCAGTAATGCTCAAATTTTGCACATAAGTGTGCATATGTGTGTATGAATGCATATTTTCTGCAAAGTGCCTCAAATCATCTATTATTATTTTATAATTGTTGAATTTGCATTAAGAAAATTTATATGTCCTAGCTGTTTGGACTACCCTGAACAACCAGCCAAAGAAAGCAAGGGAAAAATTAAATATTTTGCACATTGCTAGTTATGTAAGCAATGGTATGCAAAGTGCTATTCTGTTCCAAATATAATCTGTAAATTACTCATGTTTGATGAGAATGCTTTTTTGACACAAACGCTAAGAGAATGCCACACAAGCAGAAAGTTATTCAAATGACTCTCTTCTGTATTCTTGATTGCATCCATGGGGAGGGAGCAAAGCAGATGTGAAGCCATACTAGACAACCATTGTTACGTCTTGCTCACAATCCTTTCACTTTTATTTAGCAAACAATGCCTCAGCTTCTTTGGGATGTTTTACCAAGATCTGGGTTGATACCTGATCCATCTCTTGCTCTTCCATTACTGTTAGGCAATCACCAAGCTTCACTTGCTTTTGTTCACGGGGCATAGAGTAGCTGCCTTAAGAATGCCCTGCTTGCCTTAAGAAGCTCAGTAAGAGCTCTTCTTCATTAGAACGAAAAAGAAAGCCACGGGTGAAAAAAATGGAAAAGATGTAGCGTAGATGAAATGTGAGGTGCATAGCTCTGAGCCCAGAATTTCTATATTGTAAACATGCATCTGTGGATGTGTTTTTGAACCTCATTGTTTCCTTATGTCAGCTTCTTAATTGGGAACTTATGGATAATGGCACCTGCTTTGCAGGTACCGTCAATGCTAAATAATGTGCTAAATATAATGAGATTTGTTTTGGTTATTATTTTGATTTGTGGCACTAGGAATGAAACACAGGACCTTCTGCCTTGTAGTCAAGCAGCTCTGCCACTGAACTGTATACCCAGACGACAATAAATGAATGTTAGTCCTAGCAGTTCAACCCGGATTGAACTTAGAATCATCTCATCTGTAGTCAGATGTATTAACTGCATCCCAGGCCTCAAGACTTGATACTCTTTAATATACTGTGTTCAGTAAAATCCCCTCAGTGGTGCTTATCTAAGCTTGAAGGTCATGCCTATGATACAGGCAACGGGTATTTTGTCACGAGATTCAACAGAAAGCATGTTAAACCTGACAAATAGTATAGGAAGGCATAGAGAAAGACAGCCAGCAACACAAGAGGATTGCTATTCCTGGGTCAATGAAAATGACCAGTAAATATTACTATCAAAGGAAAAGCTGAGCATGTGTTTAGTGACACGTTAAGAACCTGTTTTTTGCATGCCCATCATGCATCAAGTACAAGACAGACCTTCAGCTAGCAAAGCAAAAGGGTGATCTTTGCCCTGACGGGAATTACTATTTAATATGTGTCTTAGTCAGGGTTTTTATTCCTGCACAAACGTCATGACCAAGAAGCAAGTTGGGGAGGAAGGGGTTTATTCAGCTTACTTCCACATTGCTGTTCATCACTAAAGGAAGTCAGGACTGAAACTCAAGCAGGTCGGGAAGCTGGAGCTGATGTAGAGAGGCCATGGAGGGATACTTCTTACTGGCTTGCTTCTCCTGGCTTGCTTAGCTTGCTTTCTTATTAGAACCCAAGACCACCAGCCCAGAGACGGCACCACTCACAATGGGCTAGGTCCTCCCACCTTGACCACTAGTTGAGAAAATGCCTTACAGCTGGGTCTCCTCAAGTCATTTCCACAACCGAGGCTCCTTTTTGTGATAACTCCAGTTTGAGTCAAGTTAACACACAAAGCTAGCCAGTGCAATAGGGAAATTAGTTCTGGCAACTATTACAAAATACCACATACCTGGTGGTTTAAACACCTATTTTCTCGTACTTTTGGCAGCTAGAACCTAAGATGCTAGAAAACACTGAATGATTAGTGTCCCCTCCCTTACCTTCATGGCTTGCATAGAGTTGAAATCTCTCTCTGTTCTCTCATTGGGTCTTCTTTATAAAATGAGAGTAGAGAGAGCTCTACTGCCTTTGTCTTTTCTTTTTTCTTTTCTTTTTTTGCCTTTGTCTTTTCTTAAGAAGACACCAATCCTGTGAGATCATGAAGTAGAGTGTTACTCTTATGAACTTAATTAACTTCTGGAAAATCTCATGTCCAAATGTAGCCACTTGTGGTAAGCTCAAGTATTTGAATATGAGGTTGCATTGTTCAGTGGACAGAAGAAGGTGGTAGAACTGAGTTCAGGGGTTTGAATGGTGGAATAATTAATTCTTGCATGGTATGTGAAAGTTCTTGTTCATTCAGTGAAGTTTAGCTTTGGAAGAGGGAGTTCAAGTGCAGCGTTTTATAAGAAAAGAAATCCTTAGCAAAACATATTCTCTATCCTAAATGACATTTTATAAGGAAAATTTTATTTTTTAATATAAAGCCAAATGGCTTGTTTATCACACACTTTATGGAATAACGGTTATGGAGTAGCTATGGGCACTGAGACAAAGCCAATATGTAGTAATATAAAAGTACGTGGCTGAGCTGAACCTGTAGGCAATATCTCTATCAGAGAATTCTGAGGCGCTTATAAGCAAATTTGGCCAGAAGCACAAAACTTTTTACAAAATTAAGTAATCAAAACACTCAATCATTACACCTGAAAACAAAATGAGTAGACAAAGGACTAGCCGTATCAATGAATTGATTAAAGCCATTGCAACTTCCAGCACTGAGAAAGCTTTTAGGCTTGCCTGTGAGTATGCTCACAAGGAACCAGGCCACTGCAGACTTGCTGTGCACAGATAGCATCTGATATTCTCTACAGCTCTGAGAGCCCTGCATCTTAAACACTCTGCGCTTCCCTTTTGATGAGACTAGGAAATGATTTATCTGTCAGCTCCTTCCTACAGGACATCAGGATGCTAGGTCTCCTTAACGTTTCCTCAATTCTACTCCATATAGTCAACAGATCTCCATTTTATAGGATGACTACAGAATTTATTATCATCATCGTTATCATCATCATCATCATCATCATCATCATCATCATCATCATCATCATTGTGTGAGGTTTAGTTTAGTTTTGTTTTGTTTTACTTCTGAGATAGTGCAGTAGTAAGTTGCAGTTTTTGTGAGGGGGTTTTCATTTTGGCTGCTGCACTGTTAGCTCCTTAAAGCTGGTCAGGTGCAGACTCTTCTATTTTTGCCATTTTTTGTCATTGCTTTTCTTTAATCATTATTTATTTTTGTTGGAAATAGATTCTTCCCTCATAATCCTCACCACATATCTTCCTCTCTACATCCCTTCCTCTCAAGATCCACTGCCCCTCCACTTCCCTTCAGAAAAGTCCGGGCCTCCAAGAGACAACAACTAAATATAATAAAACAAGCTACATTTAGACAAGCCCTCACACTGAGGCTAGGAACACCTCTATTAGTTGGATGGTAAGACTTTCGATCAGTATCCTGGGTTATCATTGCATTTATTTCACAGGGATGAGTCTTAGTCCAAGAGAATGTGAAAATTTATTTTTTTACCTTTCTGCATATAATGTTTTTAAAAATGGCATTTTAATAATAAGGTATGATGCTTCGATCTAAAAAGATCCATGTATTATTTTCTTTTTTTGTAAAGTTTTTATTTTTTTATTTTTTTGTTATCTTTATTAACTTGAGTATTTCTTATTTACATTTCAATAGTTATTCCCTTTCTCGGTTTCCGGGTCAACATCCCCCTAACCCCTCCCTCTCCCCTTCTATATTGGTGTTCCCCTTCCCATCCTCCCCCCATTACCGCCGTCCCCCCAACAATCACATTCACTGGGTTTTAGTCTTGGCAGGACCAATGGCTTCCCCTTCCACTGGTGCTCTTACTAGGCAATTCATTGCTACCTATGACGTTGGAGCCCAGGGTCAGTCCATGTATAGTCTTTGGGTAGTGGCTTAGTCCCTGGAAGCTCTGGTTGGTTGGCATTGTTGTTCATATGGGGTCTCCAGCCCCTTCAAGCTCTTCCAGTCCTTTCTCTGATTCCTTCAACGGGGGTCCCGTTCTCAGTTCAGTGGTTTGCTGCTGGCATTAGCCTATGTATTTGCTGAATTCTGGCTGTGTCTCTCAGGAGAGATCTACAGTCCAGCTGTTGCCCTCCTTCCAGTCTCCCCTTCCCACAATTCCTCATTCCATTTCTCCTCCTCTTGTCTCCAAGAGGATGCCACCTTCCCCCCGCCCCCCACCCACCAAGCTTCCTTAGTCCCTGGAGCCATGTTTCTCCTTAAAAATCTTCTACCACTGAGGTCAGATCAGCAGTCCTCTGCTGTTTATGTGCCAGGGCCCTCAGAGCAGCTGGTACATGCTGCCTGGTTGATGATGGCTCAGTGTCTAAGAGATATCACCGGTCCTGGTTAGTTGAGACTGCTGATCTCCTATGAGGTTGCCCTCCTCCTTAGCTTTACTTTTACAACGGCAATTTAATAACAAGACATGATGCTTTGTTCGAAAGAAATCCATGTATTGTTTTCTGATACAAATATCACTCCATTCATATGACTGAACTATTTTCTCTTTTAAAAGTTCAATTACAATGTACTATAATTATATCTTTACATAGTCTGAAATATGCTTTCTATATTTTTGACTCTCACCTCCTGATGAGGCTTTTCTTTCATTTGGAGTTCAATTTTCTTAAGCTTAATTTCAGAGAAACTGTATTAACTTTTCTAATGAGTACATCTATAGAAGGGTAGTCAATGACCCAGTTATGTTGATTTTAGGTAAGTAAGAAACAAAGCTCTAAGCATGTTATTTACAAACTATAAGAAACTAACAAAAAGCATCGATTCAATATTCTGCACTGAAATTCATCCTCATTATACAAGGAATAAACCCAATGTCTTGGGAACAGTGAGAAAAAGAATACAAAAACACAAAGAAGATGAATTCATGGGTGGATTTGCAAGAATAAATAGAATACAGTATCAAAAAATTGAAAACAGACAATTTGAAAAGAGATTTTTTTACAGAAAAACACAGAATTCAGAGGAAGTAGAAGTTTTAAGTGTACAAGTTACAAATATTGTCTGACCCAGTCTAAGAAAAAGACATAGGTAAAGAAAAAATGTGTTCCTTACTGACAAATTCTAAAAGAAGTCACCTTGTTCAGACTGTGTTTTAAACAGGAATTTTATAACAATAAAGGTATATAAATACATTAAGACTAAAGAGTTTTGGATACAAACACACACACACACACACACACACACACACACACCCCTCTATATACACCTCTCTATATATATCTATATAGGTACATATAGTTTTAAGAATGATTAAAGTTTTAAAAAAGAACGAAGAGCTAATTATCTCTCATCTTAAGATATAGGACAAACAGAAGAGAATGACATGATGTGTCACATATCACTAAAAGAGACCGTTTAAATCAAACTGTAGGAAGATAAGGCAATACACTGTGGAAAAATCTAAGTTGATTGTAAAATTGTGTATGTGGCTGCATGGAAATGTGAAAGGAAACAGAGTACTGAAAACAAGTACATGGTTAAGCATAAGAGAGACAAGTTAAGTAAATGCAAATCATATGAACAATTTAATCAAATACAAACTTTAATAGAATGGACTTGGAGACATGAACCAGTTATATTCTAACTACAGAAAACACTTCATGTATAAATAAGTAGATATCAAACACTAAGCTTCAGAAAATGGGGAATTTTCTGAGTGCTTGCTCACATCAAATACATTAAATTGGATCTCCATCATGAAAAGAAGAGAACATGTATGTGTAGTGGTTATCCATAAATTAGTGATAAAATTAAAGCCAAATAGTCATATAAGTGTAGAATAAGCTTTAGTTAAAATAGAATTACTAGACGTATACAGGGATAGTTTATAGAGAAAATATTTCAATCCACCAAGCAATTATAAGAGTATTCAATATCTATATGAAGGAAAAATGTAAATAATCTTTAGATAACATATACTAATTAATATAATGTAAATGCTGTGTAAGTAGTTGTCATTTATTTTTTCGGAAATAATGACAAATTCTGCATGTATTCATCAGATGTGCAATCCATCTTTACTCTATACTCCTTATTATCATGAAATGACTATTTATGTAGTCCAGAATTTTCATCAATCTCCTGGGGTTGGTACATATAGCTATTTTAAGTCAGTTTAACATAAATAAATACATTTTGATAAGCCACATAAAGTAGATAGAGAAAAACATATGTAATTTTTCTGCAAACATTGTATGTTCATAAGCAAAACAAGTAAGGTAAGACTTTTCTTTGAACAAAATAGAAATGTGTGTGTGTGCATGTATATGTTTGTGTGTATACACATGTATATTATAATATGGATATATGGCCACAATCACTAATACTCCTTAATAATTGTAAGATTTATTAATCTTACTGTCAACTACAATGTGATTGTATTGAAACAAATTATTGGTGTATTTAAAATGTGATTTCTCATTAGTGAAAAATGAGAATGAGAAAATAGGGCCAACTAAAAAGCTATTCCAACAATTTGAAAAAGAAGTGCTCATTGTTTGTATTAGAGTGGTGGAAGAAAAATAAAAGATCAATAGATAAATATATACCTAAATTATTTTTAAAATGCAGCCATAAATATGCAAATAAAATACAGGTAAAATATTCAAGTTGAAAACTATACACACACACACACACACACACACACACATATATATGTATATAAATGTGTATTTATAAACATGCGTACATTTTCATAGGAGGCTATGGAGTGTATAAATCCAAGCACAATGAAAATCATGATGTTGGTAATAACGATGATTGTTCTGAGGAATATTATTGTGCCGCACATTAAACTTTCCCAAGGAAAGAACTATGTAGGGCAGTTTTAATATCATCGATCTGGTCTAAGTACCATATATAAAAATATGTATGTGTGTGTACATATATTTATATGCATATACACACACATATATGTATATACATGTATACATATGCATATATTCATACACATATATAATACATATATATGTATATATATGTATTCCTGCCATTAAATATATTTAATAAGTTGCTGTGGACTAAATGCTTGCATCATTCTAATTTCATACAATAAAATCCTAAGCCTCATTGTGATGGTTAGAATTATGGGGCATTTGAAATAGTTAGGTCTTTTTTTTTAATGGGGAATTACCTTTACTTTATTCTATTTTTTTTAACTTCAGAAAGTCTTCAGATAACAATGTCACTGTCAACTGCTGATGCCAGTACCTTTGCCTAGAAGCAACACCTGTGACGTAGGTAGTCCATAGCAATATTTCATAAGAGTAGGTAGTTCATATAGCAATATTTCATAAGAGTTCATCAGAAAACGAAGTGCAGCATTCTCATGGTCAGGAAATGTGTATGCAGACTGTACTAGTTTGCTGTCTGTTGATGTGAATGAATACCATGACTAAAAGCAATTCGGGGATGAAGGGGCTTATTTAATACAGTTTACAGCCCATCCTGAGAAGTTAAGGCAGGAACCTGAGGCAGGAACGGAAGCAGAGGCCGTGGGAGAACACCGTTTACTGGCTTGTTCTATATGGTTTGCTCAGTCTGCTTTTTTAAAAAAAAATTGGTTATTTTGGTTATTTATATTTCAAATGTTATCTTACTTCCTACTTTCTGCTCCACAAAAACCCCTATCCTCTCCTCTCTCTCCCTGCCTCTAAGAGGGTGATCCCCCACCCATCAACTGCTCCTGCCTCAGTGGCCTACTGTTCCCCATCCTGGGTCATCAGGCCTCCACAGGACAAGGGGCTCCCTCCCAGTGATGCTGGATAAGGCAGTGCTCTGCTACATATACAGCTGAAGCCATGGTTCAACTGGATTTGTACCTTTGAACTGAGAATGGGATCCCCATTGGAAGAGTTAGAGAAAGGACTGAAGGAGCTGAAGGGGCTTGCAAACCCATGGGAACAGCAATACCAACCAACCACAGCTCCCAGGGACTAAACCACTACCCAAAGAGTACACATGGACAGACAGAGGATGTAGTAGAGGATGGCCCTGTTGGGCACCAATGGGAGGAGAAGCCCTTAGTCCTGCCAAGGTTGGACCCCGCAGTGTAGGGAAATTTCTGGGCAGGGAGGTAGGAAGGCGTGGATTGTTGGGTGGGGGAAAGGGGATAACATCTGAAATGGAAGTAAAATAGATATCCAATAAAAAAGGCATTTCTGACTTTACTTAGACTGGATTCATGTATCTACCATTCAGAAAATTTGAAAGCAACTGACTCTATTTTAACTCATTTTATATGCAAGTAAGTAGCTCAAAGAGTCAAAATAAAATTATATAGATAACTAGATAAGATGGATGAAGCAAAGAAGTGCAGGCCGACAGGAACCGGATGTAGATCTTTCCTGAGAGACACAGCCAGAATGCAGCAAATACATAGGCGAATGCCATCATTAAATCACTGAACTGAGAACAGGACCCCCATGAAGGAATCTTAGAAAGGATTGAAAGAGCTTGAAGGGACTCGAGACCCCATATGAACAACAATGTCAACCAACCAGAGCTTCCAGGGACTAAGCCACTACCCAAAGACTATACATGGTCTGATCCTGGACTCCAACTGCATGAATATGCAATGAATAGCCTAGTAAGAGCACCAGTGGAAGGGGAAGCCCTTGGTCCTGCCAAGGCTGAACCCCCAGTGATTGTTTGGGAGAGGGTGGTAATGAGGGAGGATGGGGAGGGGAACACCCATAGAGAAGGGGAGGGAGAGGGGTTACGGGGATGTTGGCCTGGAAACCGGGAAGGGGAATAACAATCAAAATGTAAATAAGAAATACTCAAGTTAATAAAGATGAAAAAATGATATAGCTATAAAGAATTATTGCATTTTATTATATCTTACAATTTAAATCACGTGTAGCCTGAGAAAAACACTGCAGGTATTCCCTAATTACCAATAAGAGTGCTTGAGTACTGGTTTTGCTATGTACTTTAAATTATGTTTGTATGTTGATACGTAAAGCAAAGAAGGCATAGGTTTGCCATATGCACTATTTGTCGCTGACTTTTAAAACATATCTTCATACCAAAAATTTGTGTGTGAGAAGTATTATTGATAAGCAAGTACTGTCAGCTTTAGTGGTAAAGACTTAATTTAGGAATAAATGCATTTTAAGCTAAAATATCAAGGCTAATATTTAGGCAGAGTAATAGCATTAAGTTTTTACTGACTAGTTAAGTAATGTAACTTTCAAAATATTCATATAAAATGACTATTAAAAGTTTCTAAGAAATAAATTAGGCACATTATAAGACTATGAAATGTGAAAAATACTTTTCTGTTCTGAAAAGTCTTGATTAAATGGTTTTTCACTCTGTTTTCTCATGTTTAGTCAAATGGCGATTGTTCCTCCTGGATTTCACATTACATCTCTATTACAATGTCCAATTTATGTTCCCAGGATACGAGTGTGTTTATGCCTATGACTTTGTCAATCTATGCTTTTCTCTATGTGCACATAAGACTATCAGTGTCAATATATTAAATAAGACAAATGAATAACCTAAAAAAGAGAACCTTAAGACATCCTCTCTTTCTTTCTCTCTCTCTCTGTTTCCTTATCTTTTTGCCTCTATCTCTGTGTCTCTGTCTCTCTACTTTGCTTAAATTATCTTTTGATTTTCCCTGCCTTTCTTATTACCAGGTAAGACCATCACCAGAAAATTACCTTTTAGGATAGAGGCCTTCTTCAGAACCTAACCATCATTTTTAGACACCTGAGCCCAAACTTGTGAGAAATGAATATTTTTAGCTTAGCTCACGCTGTCTGTGGTATTTTACCAACACATCCTAATCTAACTGAAATGCATGTTCCACGCATGACCCAGAGAGTTACCAAAGTGGCTAAATGTTAGCAGCACATTTTTTAAAAAATAATATTTTAATATTTTCTGAATTATTTATTTTTATTTGTGACCATTAGCGTTTCATTTACATGTTTTTTATATGTATGAGGGTGTCAAATCCCCTGGAGTTAAAGGCAGTTGTCAGCTGCTATGTGGGAGCTAGAGACATTGAACTCAGGTCCTCTGGAAGAGCAGACAGTGCTTCTAAATCCCAAACAGCCTCTCTAGGCTCACACAGTACATTTTCAAGACCAGTATTTGAACAAAGACATTCATATTGTTAATGACAGTGTCTTCCTGATTTGGAACTTACTTTCTTCAACAACATTACCAGGTTGTAAAGCCTTTTAGTGAGAAGAAGAAATGGGGATATTGGAGAAGAGATGAAGTGTTAGGTCAAAGATGAATTTTAGCATGATAATCCTGTTGGTAGACACACTAAGGAAACTTCCGATCTACAGATATACATGATTCTAATACTCTTAGGAAAAAGAAGATATTTAAAGTCACAGAAATGGTTCATACAACAGAATAGACACAGAACATATAGGGGACAAAATAGTCACAATCAAAATTAAGAAATAAGTTCATTTAGAAGTAGACTATTAAAAATACTTATATAAAATGATTGAGATTAAAACACAAGAAAGGCAGATAGAATATTGAGAATCAAATAGATCAAAAAGTCATGGGAATTTAATTACAGAATGTTTGTTTTATGTTTCATATCATTAAATAATATGAATTAAGGAATTGAGTAGCAGAGAACAGAGCATCGGTGATTAGGGTCTTTTGGGTTCTAATTTGATGGCATTCCCACTGTTATTTTCTTCTCTGACAGTATACACAGTGTTTAAGATAAATAGAATCCTAAGCTCAAGAAATGTCAGCTTCCTTTCAGGTACTCTATGAAATACCAAGAAAATAAAATAAAAAATGTAACCATCTCCATTCTTGGCCATCAACACAAAGCGTATTGCTCTATTTTAAAAGGTTTTTTCATAGAACTTGCAAAAAAATACGATAATACAAAAATGCATATTGTTTCCACATATGAAATATATCATTCAAGAAATTTCTGTTTCATAGGATTTTGGAATTAAAAGGTCATCTCTCTTATAATCTTAGAACTAAATTCTTTATCAAGTGTCACGTCATATAACAAGAATATTGTACTAGTGCTATTCTAGCAAATAGTAGGATTGTTTCAGCCTTCTCTGCTTTTAATTGGGCAGTTTTGCATTGTGCAGCACTGACTTTATGAGGCCCTATAAATAGCTGAGCAGGGGGAGGCAAAGGGAGTTTTTCAGTGCCTCTGTTATAGGAACTGAGACAAAAGTGTTATCTTCCTACGTAGGAAGGGCATGGACAGACAGCAGTGATAGTGTTCTGCCTTCACAAGCAGGTTCTGTAGGTTTCCAGTTGCAGAAGTGTGAATTCCAGTGACCAGGTACCTCTTCGATCATGCTGGCCTGAGGCAAAGTCAAAGTCATCATTCTATTTTAGAATAAAAAGGAAATCAATTCTCTGTGGCTATGATCTGAGTACTTTTAAAAACCCCACACATGACAGTGACTAGGTCTAAGGGAGTTGTAGAAACCCAAACTATGATCTTTGAAAGCACATTGACCCTTAATCCTACTAGAAATGCACTTGGAAGCTGATATAGACCCCACCAGTTATAGGTGATAATAGTTTTGTATTCTTTGGGTCCAATTTATACACTGAATTGAAGATTCCATTTTTTTTTATCTTTATTTATTTGAGTATTTCTTATTAACATTTTGATTGTTATTTCCCTTCCCGGTTTCCAGGCCAACATCCCCCTAACCTCTCCCCCTCCCCTTCTCTATAGGTGTTCCCCTCCCCATCCTCCCCCCATTACGGCCCTCCCCCCAACAATCACGTTCACTGGGGATTCAGTCTTGGCAGGACCAAGGGCTTCCCCTTCCACTGGTGCTTTTACTAGGCTATTCATTGCTACCTATGAGGTTGGAGCCCAAGGTCAGTCCATGTATAGTCTTTGGGTAGTGGCTTAGTCCCTGAAAGCTCTGGTTGGTTGACATTGTTGTTCATATGGGGTCTCAAGCCCCTTCAAGCTCTTCCAGACCTTTCTCTGATTCTTTTATCGGGGGTCCCTATCTCAGTTCAGTGGATTGCTGCTGGCATTCACCTATGTATTTGCTGTATTGTGGGTGTGTCTCCTGAAGATTCCATTTTTAAGGAATAGTTTAAACTAACATTTCTGAGAAGGTCATAGAGCCATTCTGTTGAAGGCTGAGATATGAACGAACAAAGAGCTGTTCTTCACCTCTGAAACTAGGTACTAACCTCGCCATCATATTTGTGTGTGTGTGTGTGTGTGCATTGTCTCACCGACATCTTGGGTTCTCTTTGTCTGAAACCAAGATAAAATTATACATCCATAAAGCAGTTAGTTTTATGTTTTATATTATATATTTTATATTAACATTTAATATATAACATATTATATAATATATTTCTTTATTATATGATTATATATCCTCAGTTAGCTATAAGTTGACTGAAAACTTTATTCTCTAATATATTCATGAAATCCTCTCTAGAGTAATTGAAACTCAAGGAAGAATAACTCAATGCATTTACTTCTATAAGTAGCATTTCACTGAATATGAGATTAAGGGATTTTATTTTATATTTCTTTAACACTGTCTTTACATGGCATAATCATCTTTTCTGTATATTTTTTCAAATGTAGGATTTTCACCAACTTTATTATGACACTGGTGAGCCTCTTGCTAGTTTATTATTTACTTTCTAATTTTTTCCTAAAATAGTTGGTTCTTAGCGACATTTCAAAATCCTTGTTTCCATTGTGAGTGTGCACAGTTGTTCATTCACTTCAGCAATCTGGATTTTAAATGGAATCCAAAACTTTTGGTTGGGAAAATGCTGGATTGCTTAGGCAGACAGCAATAACCCTTCTTTCTTGCTTTTTGTCAAGGGGAGTTCAACACTTTTTCCAACAAATAGTTATGTAAATTTTATAACTTAGTAGAAACCTAGATCAAATATGCTCACAACGATATATTCTTGGTCCTTTTCTAGCCTTCTCCAGATTTAATATTCCTTCTGTGTCAGAGAAAAAAGCTGGTTAAGATGTTGAAACAGAGCTATATATACAAAAAATAATACCTGCATTGAGTTACAAAGGCACATTTAACAGCTCTCTAGTTCAAATCATAGCAGTTTTGAACCTCGCTAATGCATTCCTACTAGCTGCATGGGAGAGGGATGTTGGGTAGGTTGGGTAACTCTGTTCCTTTTCATTCTTTGTAAAGATGCAAAATCTCTAAGGGCTAAAGTTGTCTAAGACGTTTACATGCATATGATCATGGGATTAAGAAGTGATGAAACTGAGAAAACCATTTCATTTCTTGAAGAAGCAATGAGTCAGTGCTAATACAGTTAGAAATGGTATGTAACTTATTTCGGATGTTTAAAACGCAAGCTATTAAAAACATGGCAATAATTGATCAGAAAATGACTGCAGTATTACTTGACTTCTGATAATTAGTACCTGCTATCACTTTAAAACACACGTGGTTTGTACTCACTGATAAGTGATTATTAACCACAAAACTTGGACTACCCAAGATACAATTTATAGACCACATAAAAGCCCGAGAAGAAGAAGACGGAAAAGTGGATGCTTCAGTACTTCATAGAAGGGGGAACAGAAAAACTCACTGAAGGAATTATAGAAATGAAACGTGGAGCAGAGATTGAATGAAAGGCCATCCAGAGACTGCTCCACCATTGCATATACAGCCTCCAAACCCAGACAATACTGTGGGTACCAAGAAGTGCATACTGACAGGAGCCTGATATAGTTATCTGTTGAGAGGCTGTATCAGAGCCTGACGAATAGAGGCAGATGATGGCATCCCACCATTGCAGTGAGAATGGGGTCCCCGATGGAGGATTTAAAGAAAGGACTGAAGGAGCTGAGAGGATTTGCAACACCATAGGAAGAACAACATCAACCAATCAGACACCCCTCTCCCAGGGACTAAACCACCAACCAAAGAGGACACGTGGAGTAACCCTTGGCTCCAGCCCAGCCGTATATGTAGCAGAGGATGAGCCTTGTCATACAGCAATGGAAGAGAGGCCCTTGGTCCTGTGAAGGCTTATGCCCCAAGATAGGGGAATGGCAGGGCAGGGAGGCAAAAGGGAGTGGATGGGTGGGTGGGGAAGCACCCTCACAAAGGCAGGGGGTGAGGGGATGGGATGGAGGTTTTCCAGGGGGGGAAACCAGGTAAGGAAATAAGATTCGAAATGTAAATAAAGAAAATATCCAATAAAGGAAAATTAAAAAGAAAAAAAGCAAGTGAAGGATTATCCCCTTTCTAGAAGCACATGCAAGGACACAATTCAACAACAGCAGGAGCAGCAGCAATAGCAACAACATAGATTTTCACATAGGTGCACTCACATAGGCACATATGCATACAAATACATAATTGCACGTTTTCATACATTATATCTTTTAATTTTAAGTGAAAGTTAGCATTTGAAGAAAATTGTTTAAACAGATTTACTTTCACGGCAAATTCTCTTATAGTCTGGATCTTACAATTTTTTCACACCCTCCTCAACAATGTTCCCTGAGCCTTAGGTGTGGGAGTGATCTCCTGTACTCATACAGTGTCATCAACATAGCTACCTAAAGATGATTTGAAAAAGGACAATAATAGTCATCCAAAGTAGAGAAGGAAAGTCTCACAAGGCCTCAATCTTATACAAATTCCTACACTCCTCCGAGGAAAATGGAAGAGATTGTTTCCACAGAAAAGTATACCAATTGCTTATTGATACCAAATGGCAAACCCTGAAAACATACATTTAAGTAACCTTATACAGAGTGAGCAAGTTATATTAAGAAATACATATAGATATATGCATATATATTCATGCACATATATAACATATATGAATACATATGCATACATATGTGTAAATATATGCATATATACATACACATATACATACATCCATATACACATCCATACATATACCCATATACATATATAATATATATGCAGTTGATGACAGTGAAAAAAATGCCATGAATTTGTAAAAAAGATCAAGTACGGTATACAGAAGTGTTAGGAGAGAAGAAAGGAAATGGATAAATGATGCAATTTTATCAAAATCTCGGAAATTAGAGAAAGAAGAAAATAACCCTAAAGATGCCTTGTTTCTAGCTCATGCTAGGAAAAATTGCTAAGAATAGTGACTCATGCCAGAAAGTGGTATGCACTCTGCTTTGAGATACATTAGCTCCTGTACACTGTGACAAGCCTGTCAGGAAATTGCCTCTTTACAAGCAGTATAGACTTGTCTGTGAATTGAGCTTTTAATGCTATGACCTAGGTCGGGACAATCAGTAACTTTGCTGTAATATTTGCATCAATAATGAATTACTTTTTGACAAATTCTTAAACAATAGGAACAATTTTCCAGTGATACTGAGATACAAATATTGATGTAGCTTTGAGAAGAGATTTCTGAAGCCAGTTCATCTTATGAAGCATCACAATTGCTACTCATATTCTCCTTTTTGGACTTTGTGGTGCTATTCAATGGACAGTTAACCTTGTAGATCTGACAATGTGTCTCAAATGAACACAAATACAATGACTGACTGTAAGCTACATCCGTTATGAGTGTCTAATCGCTAAGCCAGAGGTGATCTCTGTACTCAGCAGCTCCACCCTATTCGTGCCCATGAGGTTTTGATGTCTAGGCATAACATCCAATTTTAGGTCTTCTGCTGGAGGCAGAACCAGGTGACAATTTGTTATACTATCAGTGAGCTGCCTGACAGCTATCAATGTCTTGGCTAAACCTTGTTTTGTGGATATTGTTATATGTGACTCGTAAAGTCCCTGCTGCCATAGCTGAGACAATTTTCCAGAAGTACATGTTAAATGGACTTTTGTTTATTCATTGAGTTTCACTTCTGAGACATAATTTCTTACAGTCGAGAAAGTCTCCCTGTCACTCTAACGCGCCTGTCAAGTCCCTCCTCAGTGTTCAGAACCCAGAGAAAATGTCCCTTTGGAGAAGTGTCTCTGTTCATGGCAGAGACACTGTGACACACTTCTCTTCCTTTCTTTCCATTGGTCACAGTCCCATTTTAGCATTGTCATGATTTCATGTAACACAAGAGAATGTGTCAATGAATGCTTTGGAGTTAAAAAGAGTCCAGTCAGAATATCACTTCACCCATTTCTGGGTTGGGTGGTTTTCAGACCAAAGTTTTGTTTGTTAAACACTTAACAGTACCTATTTCATAATTTGCCCATTATTTTCATGTTGTTTTTTTTTATTGCAAGGTTTTACCTCTTATAAGTTACATTCGAATCTAGCACATACTTTTTGTAAGCATTCACGAGAGAATAGATGTGTCATCCTTGCATCTCTTTCAGATTCAATACATAACAGGCAACTCTGTGGTTGCTATGGTGACTAAGCAAAACGTCCTGACCTACTAACACTTAAACTCAAGTAGAGAATTTAAAAATAATTAATAAGCAAATAGTGTACACTTTAGTTTAAGCCCATATGCACATTGACTGACTAGCGAGCTCTGGTTAAGAATGTGGAGAGCAGCAGATTTCCACGATGAATCTGCCTGTTATATATGTGATCTGAAATAGAAGAAAAAGGGCATTAAAAACACAGGGCAGTGAGTTTTTACATGGGAAACAGAAAGCACCAAGTCTGAGAAGGGGAACTTGTTTGATGGGAATGGGTTTTAAGAAAGTGGAGTCCACGTAGCTAGTACAAGAGTGTTAAGGGTTGAAGGGCTTATAGAAGGAGTCGGTGGTCAGAGTGGCCTTGGGGATAAAAAGAAAAAGGAATCAGGATGTATTGAATCCAGGATGATTCCAGAGCTTACTGACTGGTGAAATGTTTCTACATTAATTAGCCTTTGGTTTGGGAACTGAAATTTTTAAGCTTACAATTTTAGAAATCACAAAATTTTGCTTTGCTAAATGGGATAAATGTGGCAAAGAATCCCATTCATAAATGGCACTTGCTGCTGTATTAACTCTATAGACCCAACTTGGAGAGTAAAGCTGGATAATATTTATGGGGCTAGAGAGATCTTACTGGTTAGGGTGCTTGCTGCTCTTGCAGGGAACCTAAGTTCAGTTCTTAGCACTCTAGTTATGCAGCTCGATGCTACCTGTAATTAAAGCTCTCCTGATTCACCAAGCAGTTTCCTCATCTACAATGGGGAGAATATGAACCTAACTCCTCTCACCTTTCCAGGCACCTGCACTCATGAGCACATATCCATTTATCGACATTACTTACATGTATGCATAATTAAATCTAAGCTTTAAAAGAAATAGTTATGAATCATATTTTAACTTATTCACTTGCTCAGTGAGTCATTTTAGATAAATAACTTGACCTGGCCACGGACCACTTTCTTTATGAGCAACGGGAGATTCTAGCAACTTCTCTTGCTGGATCTAGTAGTATTAGGTGATATAGCTTATAGAAGGAGTTAATTCGACATGATAGTCATCTGATCTACTTTAACCATAAATCATCATCTGAATGTGACAGCCACTATCATCTCCATCAGAAGCATCCACGACCACCCAGAAGAGACCTTCAAGAGCAGGCCTTTTGATAGTCTCTCTTTAAATAAGGGATATATAGGGTCATCTGAATCTTACCTGAGATCTTGGGGGGTCCTGTTCTTTGCTTCACATATGTAAGTCATATGTAATATTTTTGGGGCTGCACATTTTATGTTCTTGGGAAATGACAGGTGATAGAATACAGAAGATTAACTAAATGGGATTTTCTATTTATTTGGCTGTGCAGAAGTCATCCTCTTTGTTGGGGGTCACATTTTGATGATACTGATATTCAGAGATCACCCACACTCCTTTAAATACTCTCTTGTTCTCTAAGTAAGCTACGTAATCTCACTGAATTACCAAGCTAGAGTTGGTTATAATCAGGATTGGGTGTGTTCTTGATTCTTGACTAGGACAAGTAGCTATTTAATTCTGTCTCCCTGAGGAATTGTCAGGCAATGGTAATAATAATCATATAAATGAGTAGGACATTTGTTTCCTGTAAACAATAAATTTTCCATGATTTCACTAAGACATTACCTTATATCCTGTCTACCTCCTCTTGGTTCCATTACATCATGTGCTCTATGAAATAATTAGTTTGCAATAATTATCTTTCTCTAGTTAAGAAATCTTTTATTTCAGATTTTTCCTCCATTTAAACAAAATCTTTCCCACATAGCTGTATAATATTATTTTTTGCAGCATTCCATATCTGAGGATGGTAACTAAAGTTGCATCCCCCATAAAATATGATTAGAGTAGAAGTTGGAGGTTGCAACATTTGGAGATAATGATAGAAGTTCATTTTTACCATCATTTTATAACCTATATTTATAGCATTCAAAAGAAATCAGTGCTCACATTTGGATCAGATGCCGATGTGGCAGATAGCATTCCAGAGGTGATGTTAACATGACAGAGATACATTCTGAGATGTTTTCGGACATCAATTCTAACCTTGCCATATTTTTTCAGGTCCTCATGTAAGTCTACACTAATAAAAGAACTACATTTAGAGGGTAAGAATAGTACTGCATGTTGGAATTCCTAGTTAATGTCACACTTCATGAGTTTCAAAGCAAAATTTCCCTCTTTAGTTTCTTGTTCCTCTTGTGAACTGTTTTGGATAGCACTTTCAAGCCTTTGCACATTGCTTCTGAAGGTGCAATGTATCCAGTAAAATGTGCTTAACAAATGCTGTCTTTTAATCTGTCTGGTTATTAAAAATGAGTCAGAGGAGGGGATGAATAACTGTATTCTCATTGACCAGTTCAGACACAGAAGGCAGAAGATGTATCTTGACTGGAGGTGAGGTATAGAGAAAGCCAATGATAAATGATTTGAAACCTAAGCCACATCTCCCAGCTTCTTGTCCCATTAAACAAATGATACTGTACTTTATTGATGCTGTGTTTACATTTGTGAAAGCATGCACATTCACACTGCCTGATGTCAAATTCTACACACATTATTAGAAAATATCCAGCTGTGTTTAGACCTGTTGAAGTTATTTATTATTTCAAACACCTGGAAGGAGCAATGTCTGCATTGTCTTGTCTGGGTGGTACAATTTCACTAAGACGTGTGATGTATGTATAGCAAGACTCAGTAGGTAAAGGAAATTCTTACCAATTTCAAATGTTCATGAGTCTTTCTGCTTATTTCCAATAGTATTCCATCCAGTTAACCCAGCCTAAATAATTTCTCAAGAATGACCTCAGCACAATTTGTTAATGCATTCTTTTATGTCTTCCCACCTCCCACCAGCTCTGTTTACACCTACTTTTCCTTGGTCAACTTCATTTGGTACATAGGAAAACATTGTCTTAAATATCTAGTAAAGTAGATCTCACCGTTTAAATCATTTTCACATATGTACAGTGTATTTATAAAAGGGTACATTTAAGTCACTCTGTAAGGCATTACAGAAATATTTTTTCTTTTATTTAAAATATCTCTCTCTTATTAGCCTGACTGTATGGCAAAGCAAATGAAAACTTAAAGAAAGACACATAATTTATTTAATTCTTTTTGCTCATTTCTTTAGGATGGCTAGTTCACTACATGTGAACGGCTATGTTCTTCTGCCCTAGCTCATTGGCTGATTATCACTTGCCACACTTTATAGGAGAACATGTACATCAATATGGAACGCACACTTCTGGTCTCTGATGATGTGTCCAAGTGTTATTTAAGTCTTATATTATTGCTTTAAAGATTGATGCATTTTGATGAATATATTCATTTGAATCTCTCCCATAATGGAACACTTTACTAAAACTTGGATGTTATATTGAAACAAACAAGGATCCCAGGACGAAATTAGAACCATGAAGAATGGTATAGAAACATATCTGCAATTTATATAGGGAGAGCTTATATAAGGCTCTGGGTTCTGTGTTTAGATCTGACAATAGGACATAACAATTATGCAAGATTTGCACTAGATCCATAAGTTCAAAATGACAAGAAGTGAAAACTCATTTCTTATATCAACGGGAAAGTCAAATGCCACTCTCTTCTCCAAAGCACACTCTGTATCATGCCAGCATTACCTCCCTCACGGTGACATTTTGTGCTTCTTACCACTTCGACATCTTCTTTTAATTGTTTTGATCCCCAGAATGCAGCTAACACCCTAGATAACATCCTTTGAAACAGTACTTCTCAGGTCCAATGGAGGAAGAAAATAGGCTGTTTCCAAGAACAGTGCAAAGGCATCATCATTAAGGTGTCTACTTCATCTCTGCGTATAGATGCAGTCTGAAAAGCAGCATAGTCAACATCCCTGGTCTTACTTCTCACTGTGTCATAATTAATAATGTGAACTATAAAGACAAAGTAAAAGATTTATCATTTATATCCTAGAGATTCTTAATGCAAAGGACAATTTTCAGGTTTTAACTCCTGTCAACAATTTTTTTAATTATTTATAGACATTTCCTTAATCATGTCTCAGGGGAATAACTTTCATTTCTATCTGCCTAAGACCCTCCATCTGTGCTTCCATTTAACAAATTTTTATTATTAACCTACCAGAAACCACAGTATTTCTAGACACAGGTTATATATATATATATTTCTGTATTGAAGTCAGGTGGTATTTAGATTTCTCACAGGGAAAAATGCGACAAGATAACCATGGCCTCCTCCATCCCTAAACATCAATCATAACATTTACTCCTTTCTTGACTTCTTTCAACATACATAAAATTTGGGAAAGAACTTGCAACAATACTTAGGATACATACAGAAATATTTTTAAAACTGGATATAAGTAGTTGCTATTATGTCAGGGGTAGATTTCTATTAATGTTAGTACCAAGCACACTTGTGTGGAAAATTTCCAGAGAGTCGTCTTGTTCTATGACAAGAAAGTATGTGCTCTCCATTTTGGTCTGAGAAATCCTAAGGCAGATTTCATTTCACTGGGGATTCTTAAGCTGAAAATACTTATTTTGTTTGATGCCGTTGTTCACTCTGATGACAGAAATAGCTTATCTTTCTCAACATTTATAATGGTTTCTTATTTTGTAAAATTTGGATTTTCTCATAAAGTCATACTATGTCCACCTTTAAAAAGCTGTTTGAAAAGAAGAAGATGAGCTGTGAGGATCTTAGGAAGAAGAAGAAGAAGAAGAAGAAGAAGAAGAAGAAGAAGAAGAAGAAGAAGAAGAAGAAGAAGAAGAAGAAGAAGAAGAAGAAGAAGAAGAAGAAGAAGAAGAAGAAGAAGAAGAAGAAGAAGAAGAAGAAGAAGACGATGATGACGACGAAGATGACGACGAAGATGACGACGACGACGATGATGCTGATTCCAACTTTTGGGATGCAGGTCAGTAGAGTCATAAGGGGTGAACATTTGAGTGGGGCTACTACATGGTAATTCAGCGTTTTCCTTTGGGCCACAGAGTAATATCTCAACACATTCATTAGTACAAATTATGTCTCCTCTAAAGGACCATTTTGTTTTTCTCAGCCAGGAAAAGAGGAAGAAAAATGAAGCGATAAACACGGAACAGCAGTTTCTAAGCTGCAAAAGACTCACTCTGTTATTAAATCTGCTCAAGGTTTATAAACGCAGAAGCTTGCACCAGGATGGGCTTGGTTTTGTGGATTTTAAAACCCATATTGTTAGTAATTACGATGAATAAATTACTACCCCATGGTACTAAATTACTTACTTGTAATGAACATATGAAATATCATTGGTGCCATTTTTTATTAATTTATTTACTTTTTCAATGTTGCCCCTTTTTCAGGTCCCCCTTTTGTGAGTTATTCATTCCATCCCCCTTTGTCTTTGGTTCTGAGAGAGTTCTCTGCCACCCACCCACCCACCCACCCCTACCTCACCCCTGCTAGCATAACACTTCCCTGGGGCATCAAGTTTCTACAGGATTAGATGCACCCTCTCCCACTGAGGCCAGACAAGGCAGTCCTCTGCTCTACAGGTGCCTGTGGCTTATTTTGTCTCTGAGGGCCCTTAGGGGTCCTGGTTAGTTGATACTGTTGTTATTCCTATGGGACTGAAATTGCCTTCAGTTTGTCCAAGGCTCCTAACCCTTTCATAGGGGTCATGGGTGCCATTTTAATAAGTCCTCCAGTTGAGTCCCACTGAGTGAAGTGATTCAAGCAGTTTATGCAAGTAGAGGTGACAGTTTGAGTTTTACAAAACACCTGCACTCCATCTTCCACTTTAGCCAGGAGATAAACAAGAGACCCACAGCCTTTGTTCCCCGTTAATTTGTCACTAGGGGGCAGCAGGGGTTTATTTAATCCAAAGTAAAAGAAAAGTGGTTTAAGCTATCAAAATTTTTGTTAGTACTAACGGAGATGTTGTAATCCACTGTTCTTTATGTGTGTGACTCTGGATTGTTTTTTTTTTTTGAAAATTATTATAAAATAGTACATCAAGAAGTCATAAGAGAACTTGAAAGAACTTGAACTTTTACCAAAAAAAATGGTGATGGAAATATCTAAGCCTACTCGTGGTTTAAGACTTCCCAAGATATATCGAAATAGCTTCATTTCAATTGTATGTCTTATCTAAGCTAAGGAAACAGCCATAGCTTTGGATCCATCATCTCAACATTTCCACACAAAGTTATACATTGTATTCATACTTTTCAAATTACTCAGACCCCCACTGAAGAGCAAGACTTGATGTCATAGCCTAATTGATATAGAACATCCGCAGAAGAAAATTGAACAAACCTAAGTCTTTGGCAATGCCCTGCTGTCTTACAGAACACTACCTTAACTCTTTCCCTCCCTAGAGTGTTCCAAAAGTCCTCCTCCCTCTCACACAATTACTACATGAAAGTAAAGCTATTGGTTTTCTTGACTCACAGTTTGTCTCCCTTGAAACGTCCCTGGTGTTGCTCAAATGTCCTTGTAGTTAGCGCTATTGTTACATGAGCTGATGGTAGCACGTTACCTTTTAATATCTTTTGCAAGCCTTTTTTGAGTCTCCCCTACTTATATCCCTACATTGGTGATATTACACTGGCCAATGGCTTTTTAAAGAATAGATTAATTCCTTTGGGACTTTCTGGATCATGAGCTGTGATGCCTCACTACTCGACTTTCTGATCTATTTGAATTCTGAATAAGCAGTTGAAAGAGAACAGATCCAAATCTCTTGATAACCTAAGCTTTCCCAACTAGCTCCTCCATATTTATAAATCACAGCATTCCCGTTCTGTTACTCATGCTCCATGTATACCTTCCATTGGCTGAAAATACATATCATATTTAGTGTTAATTCCTGTCAATTTTGTTCCACAGAATCTCTCCAGAATAATCTTCTTCTTTCCCCTTATCATCTCCTTGACTAATTTCTGTCATATTTTCTTATGCATGGCAACAATTGCCTCCTAACACACCTTTGCTTTCAAACTTTGTCCTCTAAAGTAAATCACAAAGAATAAAAGTATTTTAATAGTGAAATGATACCATCGTTTTCCTAGTGTCTTCCTTCTTTGCAAATTAGAAAATATCACATTCAACTCCTTTCTTCCTCTCCAACTGAGCTGAGCATGAAACTCAATTTTCAACACAATATAAGAATGCTATCCTGCTGTTTTAAGGTTCCAAATACTACACAGTCTCAAATATTTCTGCTTCTGTGAACTTTCAGCCTTGAAACTTCATATTGAAAGCTGGTCTTGATGCTAGACAGATGTGGAATAATCCTACAGGGAAATCAGATGAACACGCTTCATGGAAAGGCTGAATAGACAAAAGGAATAGCATAACCATGAAGGTAATTTCTGTTCTCAGCAGCCTAGGCTGCTGGATTCAGGCTTATGTTTCCTTGTGCAGTACCAGAGAAGGTCACAGTTCAATCCAGATATGATTACTGATTATGACAAATAAAGTCATTTTTCTTTTAAGCCATTATATTGATTATAATACTGTAATAATAAATGCAAAAGAGTAATGATAAATAATAATCATTCATGACCATTCAATAGCACCATATATGTACACATATATGTATATATATATATATGTGTGTGTGTGTGTGTTTCTTTATATATGTATGAATTCTTATTTGTTTCTGTTTGTTCCTACATACCATGGAAGACTATGTCTTTTGACATTTGTGTTTCCTGTATAGCACTAAATAATTGAATCAGTCATTCTTGCAAAGTTAATTTGGACTACCTTGAATCCTGAGAAAATGATTTTGTCCTTTCTCTCAGAAATCTATACTTCATCAAAGACATTTGTAGGTAAGATTGCAAGCGTTCTTTGTTCCTCTATTTATAAAAACAAATAAAAACAAAATAAACATGACAAGTAAACATGCCAGCAATGAAACACCAAAAGAAAAACAAAACATCAGAAAACAAAACAAAACAACAAAAACCAAAATTCTCATTCAATAAATCCTTTTATGGTGTGGGCTTCATTTAATAAAATCTACTATGTAACATTTAATATAAGACATTAAAAGTATGTTCCCCTCAATAAAGTGAATATTCACTGTCAATTCTTCAGGTCATATTTATTGGCACATTTTCAAGGTTGTAATGTACCAGGAGATATTAGATGTGATTTACTGAGGTATTTCAGCTCTGATTTGATGAACAAGAAATAAAAAGAAAAGGCATGTGAGCATTATTGGCCCCTTTCTATCCAATTTACCCCGATTATAGGCATTTTCAAGAGATTTTATTCTGATAATTTGTTTAGGACTAAAAGGCAAATAATGATTTGAAACAGTTTTTTATTTATTTTATTTTATTTTTTTATTATTTTTTGAAACAGTTTTTTTTAAAGCAGAAACTATTGGATTCCAGGGGAAAAGTTCAATTAGCAATTCACTTGATTTATGATGACCCAAGTTTGAGCACTTAGAGATAAAGGTATGCTGGATGGGGCAGGAAGATACACTTTTTATAATCCCAGTGGTGGTGAAACTGAAATAGGTTGATCATTGAGGCTTACTGGCCAGCCCAGTGAGAGTCACAGATACCAGAGACATTCCCAGTTTCAAGCATCAGAGTTTTGGGCTCCTGAAGAACATTACCCGATGCTGACTTCTGACCTGAATACAAACACATTCAGAAGCTCACATACAAATTCACTTGCACTCAGACCACTCCCCCCAATACATGAAATTAAATATATAAACAAATGAGTAAATGAATGAAGTGGAGACCTTTAAGCTAACACGAGATCACCCATTTGTGCTAGTATTTAGTATTTAACAAACTATTATACTAACCAGTTTGAGATACATGGCGTGAGACTTGTTTAGCACTGGATTAGTGGCAGAATCTGTTTCCTCTAATGTTTATAATAAAGATTTAAGAAGTCATTGACTGTAGGCCAAGGACATAAAAGGGAAAACAAAAACTAGGACACACTGGAATTGTCATATCCAGAAATAGCCATAGGCATTGTCAAAAGATATGTGTGAATAATGAGCAATTAGAGTTTAGAAAAAAATAGAACACATATTCACTACAAGATTTCTTTTATTAACATTTCCACTTAGCTGTAACTGTTAAAAATTGTCCTTCATAGTTTCTCGAAGATAAAAAGCCCAGAAAATATTCGCTTTAATGTAATATGTTATTTTAATTTATTTAACTCAAAAGAAATAGATCCCATCTTAAAAAATAGGGAAATACTTGGTGAAGGCATTAAGAAGGGAGCATTAAAGAAAATGGGAAAGAACTTGTGATTCTCTTCCTTAACCATTTCCCATTACAAATTTCCCATCACAAAAAGGAAATATCTCTGTCCAAGGCTGAGAACAGTACAAAGCTACAAGTATAAGTGCAGAATTTATTTTGACAATATGGTCATTTATCATGTTCTCTCACCAGAGAGCCCATGACCTCTTCAGGATTCTTTCTGTCCCCGGCCAGGCTCACAGTACTAGGTATGCATTCTCTCTAGCATAGCAGGCCTCAGATCCAATTAAAGAGTTCTTGATTATCTCCATAACAGGCATGCCACTATTTAACCAGTAGATGCATCCTGTCTGTCTATATTGGTATGGTCGCATTCAGGGCTTATCATTGGGTAAAATCACGGACTTGTTTTTTCTCCATACTGTCTACCTTTAGAGTCTCCATTTTTCTTGTTCTGCTCTTATAAAACCTATCCACTTGTGTGTATGGATGTGTGTGTTTGCCCCTCATTTTCCTGGAATATTCCAAGTCATTCTTCATTGATGATTGCTCTTAATTACCTGTTCCTTTGGATAATTGGCACAGTGCTCTCTGACAAGGTCAATTCTGCCATTGCTTTTATCTACAAACTTTTCAGAGTTCATTGAAATTGAATTTATGTGATCACCATCAGTATTACTTATTTGATAATATACTGACAACTACAGAGATACAGTCCATTGTCATTTCAATGTACATGCTTATTGTCATAGAAAAATCACACATCAGATAGTTTGTATTTCCTCAATGAATAGCTATATCATAGGCTTTATGAAAAGTTAAACAAAAAAAGGTAAATATTTCCCAGGGAACTATCTTGAAAAAATATATTACACTTATCATTATTCAAGAAATTTGGATGCCACATACTTAAAATCTTAACATAAGAGAAATAGTGGCAGAGAAATCAATAGTTCAAGGTCATGCCAGGAAGCAGGGAAGACATTGTAGTTCACGCTAGTGTGGGTGATTTTCCTTCTGAAGTGCAAAAATCTCATCCATCTCTCTGAAACATGGTTATATTCCCTGTTGCTTGTCCCTGCAAATCTAAAGTTCCTTCCTCAGTTTCTGTGCCCAGCCATTGACTGCATGGTAATTCTTCATTGCCAATCAAATCCAGGTAGGGGTGGAGACCCTCAGCATCCGGGAACTCAGCCTTTAGGAGGAGAATTGAATTAAGACAGAATTAGAATAATCCTTAACAGATGAGACTAAGAGAAGTAGTCTTCACCAGGGAAGAATATACCATTTGATTATTCAATACTAAATCATTGCCCTGAAATACACAAGTAGAATTTTATGGGCTGAGCATGTGATTATTCATTTAGGAATACACATATGTACACACACACATGCACACACACATGTGCGTGCATGCACACACACATGCACACACACACACACACACACACACACACACACACACTCCCAGAATAATAATTAGGCATAATGATAGCATGGATTCCTAAAAGCGATACATTAGAACGTTTGGAGAGAAGAAAGAGATGTGAGAAATGATGTAATTATATTAGTCGCAAACGAAAACAAAACTCTTAAAATGACAAAAATACAAAAACATGAGAAGTGAGTGTATCTGTTCAATTTACATTCTTACAGAATTTACTAAAATCACTGGAAGGTTAATGAACAGTAAGTGCTAAATATATTGGACTACATCTTGTCCATCATCACACGATGAGAGCAAGAGAACTGTGCACAAGACACCCAGGAAACATGGTGGGAAAGACATCACAAGATATTGCTGACATGGCCAGATCAAGGGTTCCCATAGCGACCAAGACTTAAAGTGGCAGCAAAAGACAAAAGCTGTGAATCTCCTCTACAGCTTATTTTCAGAAGCAATATAAAACCTACTTTTCCCCCAGAAATCAAGGCAGACACTGAACAGTCAACTAGATGATCGAAAATAGCCAGTGATATTTCTCTAAAATTTGTCTCTAGATATTTCTCGTAGTCAGCATCACAGAATAGTATTATTCAGGTTCTTGGCTTTTATGTGTTAGGACTATTGATGACAAATGCTATTGACAAGCACAGGGTATATGAAAAAGAATTTCTCTTACCAAATGCCAGGAGCTCTCTTCCCCTTTTGGAGAAATGTTAATAATCAGCAAACTCCTTGATGGTAGTGGTTGGATGGTCCTTTGGGTGTTCTGGTTTTTGGAAGTAAACTTCAACTACTTTGCTATTCTACCAAATAGAATAATAGAAATGAATAAATGCATGACTTTATATTGATTCAGTGCTAGAGACAATGAGGCCTCTTGCTTCTGAGAAGAGACAGGAGAGGGCAGCCCATTGTCAGCTGCAAGAAACAAACAAAAAAAAAGAAAGAAAGAAAGAAAAGAAAGAAAGAATTGATACGTTCCAGACAGCAGAGTGGTAAACAAAATTGGAAAGCAACTTTAAAGTCTGACCGTGAGATGAGTTTTAATTAACATTTTCTACCCTCTATGAATTGTGAGCATAGACTCAGGGGGTAATCCCAAGACTATGGGTCATGGAGCGGAGGGCATTAGTTCTCACCTGGATGCCAAAAAAAAATTGGAAGGTGTTTTGATGCATGTATTATTAAAAAACGAGGCACTAGAATATATGGAAGGAGAAAGAGGAAAAAATAAACAGGGAAGCCCACTTCTTGTGGTTTTCAACAGACCCTTCAATCTACCAGTGCCCTCTGCAATGGAGACATTCTTCAGTCAGACTGTGGGTTGCAGCTCTGAAACAGCAAGGGTAATCGTATCGATCTTGAAGGAATGTCTGGTTAATTTTTCACAAGGCGTAGATCCCTCAAAAATCAATAACTTTCTGCTGTATCTTTATTCCTCTGAATAAACTCTGTCTGTCGAAGAAACTTGATTCTTCTGCTCAATTGGATTCATAAAACATTCACAGACACATTGCACAAAAGAAATGTAAGCTTTCCTGAGGAGTGGTAAGTATTTAACCTCAACATAGGACATGGAGTCTTTTCTTTTTGATATATTCTTGTCCTTGAGCATGCCTGAGTAGGGACTATGATTTCTTTGATGCAAATGCTTCTTTTAAACATTGTTTCCCTTCCCCAAGGGAAGATGCTCCAACAAAAATATGAAGAAGTGTGTGTCTGGAAAGCAAGGTCTAAATAAATATCTTTTTAAAAAACCTGCTATCGGCTTTAAGAAATGTGGTCACGTAGAGCGCTTACCTAGGAAGCGCAAGGCCCTGGGTTCGGTCCCCAGTTCCGAAAAAAAGAACCAAAAAAAAATGTGGTCACTTTTTATCCCATTCACTGTGCCCAGAGCTTTGTGTATTAATATATATTTCTGGAAGAAATACAAATATACTTTAAGAACAACACCAAAATGTAATTGAATAAGGGAATGTAAAGAAAATTTTGAATGATTCTTTTGCTTTTTCATTTTATAAAACAGAGAAAGAGATGTACTTTCCAAGGTCACACAATAATGTGTCTTTCCTGAAATTGGTAAATTTACATTGAAAGTAAATCAATGAATGATTATTAGTGAATGATACGAATGGTGGTTGGAAAGAGAAATGTCTCTTATCACAGTAGTTTGTGCATTTGAACACATGGTCTCCTGTTAGTGGGGTGCTATTTGGTAAGGCAACATTGCTGAAGGCAGTAGGCCACCAGGAATGGTCTTTGAGTTTTCATAGCCTAGGCTCCTTCGTGTCCTTACTCCTTCCTTTGGAAGACTGCTTCCTGCTTCTATCTCCTTCTCACTGTCGCCAAGTCTTCTTCACTATGATAAACTCTAGACCCCTGGATTCATAAGCTAAAGCAAATCTGTTTCTCCCCAAGTTTCTTTCTTTTATGATATTTTATTATAGTGACAATAAAGCATTCAATATTTTGGGAAGACATAAGATTACAAATTACATTATTGTTTACTTAGAATAGGTGCACACTGCAAAAAATTGAAGCTGCAGAATCAAAAAGGAGTAATTGACTGAAAGAATAACGATTCATTTTTAAAAAGAAATCAATTCACAGTTATAACATTTGACGACGAAGACTGTCAGGAACACCCTGCTGATTCTTATGTTATAGCTTTGAACCATAGACTATAAAAGTCGAGTGTGAATTTCAATACATATCCAAAAAATACATGTTCGATTCATTGTAAAAAAAAAGGTAGGTGTCACTTCCAAAATACAAACTGAAAGAAAATCAAAGGTACTCATTAATCCAGTTATCAATTAAATCATTTTCTTTCTGGAGACCACAACTGCTCCTCTGGCTTTTACTCTTCATTGTTTTATGGGAGAAGATAGTCATTTGTGTAAGTTTTTTTCTTTTTATGTATGTGAGTCTGTGTAAGTGTGCATACATGTTTAGATTACCTATGTTATATTGATATTTTGGTGGTTAGGGGAAAAAGAAACCTTATTAAAACAAACATTACTTTCTGCTGTAAGTTGTTTTCTCAGTGTGCTTTAAAGGCTCACCATGTGAAAGCTACTTTCCAGATTGGTGTGATAGAGAAGGGAATAAAAACATAAAAGGGGTGGGCGAAGTCATTGGGAGAACAATGTGGAGAGGGACAGTAGGTATTTAATCAATGTCCCTTCTTTTCTCTTAGAAGGGTTTCCAGTGAATGAGTTTGCTCTTACACATGTTCCTGTGTTATCTTACTAAAAGCTCAAGGCAAAAAGGCCAACTGGTTATGGACTGAAAGCTTGAAAACTCTGAATTCCAATATGCCTTCCTTACTTAGAAGTTGACTATCACGGATGTTTGATGTGGTGGAGAAAATCTTTCTAACAAAGTCTCTTTGCTATTTTAAACAGAGTAGGTCTTCTAAAATTTGGAATATGTCTACGAGCACATTTAGTGAAGTCTGTCCTTAAGGAAAGTGCCCATCATTCCTTATGATGAACAACCTCAGAAAGAGAAGAATGAGTTAGTATAAGACTCCCAACTTGGAAAAGTTGGACTGTTTGAAATCCAGGGCTGAGGTTTTAAGACCTTAAGAATGTAACATCTTCTTGTTTATTGCATGACTTAACCTTGGAATCAGCCTTCTGATAGCATTTAGCATGAGAGGAGTTCCTGCCTAATTTTCATTAAGTAAACAAACAAACAAAAATGCTTTCTTAAGGTATTGTTAAAAAAGCATATTCTCTGCCATCAAAGCCTGAAGTGAGTGTACAACAAGATTCTACTAACTTTGTGTGTGTGTGTATGTGTGTGTGTGTGTGTGCGTGTGTGTGTACTCAAAAGAGTCATAAGAATGAAGAATTCTTCCTCCAGATAAATTACTTGAAATCTATTATATTAGAAGTAACTGGTGTCCAATCTAAAGCTCTAACAACCGGTTTATTAATTACACATAGTGAAAACCATAATACCTCTCCCAAGTGTCTCAAACCATTTCTTTCAGTGGTTGATTCTTAACCACCACTTTTATCTATGCTTGCCCTGCCCTGCCCTGCTCTCCTGTGGTTTTCAGATTCTTTGTGTCCTAACCATTCTTTGCTCTGCCACATAATGTATAGTAGGAGATGCTTCATTGTCATCAGGAAGGCATAGTTTCCTACTTGAGTCAGAGCTCTAAGTTGTGCCTTCATGCACAATAACTCCTATGCCTGCATACATATTGTATGGCTGAAATAATGTTGTTGAATTAATCCCTGGTCACTGTTAAGAATTCTGGTCCAAGCTCCTTCACCTCTTTCAATACCTCCTCTAATTTCCCCCAAGGGGGTCCTATTCTCATAAAAACAACAATGCCAACAGCTAACCAGAGCTTCCAAGGGACTAAACCACTACTGAAAGACTATACATGGACTAACCCATAGGGAGGTGAGGGAATGGGGAAACTGGGAAGGGGAATAACATTTGAAATGTAAGTAAAGAAATATATCTGATAAAAAATAAAAAAAAAAGAACAAGGAAAAAAAAAGAATTCTGGTCCAGATCTGCAGACTACTTTCTACTATTCAAAGATCTATACTGAGTAAGCTGTAGTATTTCAGGTTAGCTGCTTAAGTAGGCAACTCTTGCACCTGCAATGGCTTTACCGTATTAGACGCATTTGTTGGTTAAGGTATTACCTTCTTATGCAGAACTGATATGATAGAACACAGGCAACAAGACAAAGACAAGGCAGATAACCCTGTTCAAACAGCCTTCATCCAGAACCAGCTTCTGTCACCTTGGTTCACTGAACATGGATAGTCACGTGCCCATAATCTTCTTTTAGTAGTTACTTAGAAAGATACTTGATAATGAATCAGTGTATCTGCTTGGGCTTATTTTGGTTATACCAAGAAAAAAAACCCTAATATTTTTTTCTCTGTTATATGATTCTCCATATCCTGGGCCAAATCTTGGCTTATAACCTCTGGAAATTCTAGTTGAGCCTTGTAAGATTCAACATAAAACACAGTTCAACATATGTTTAACATATGGTAGTGAAGTGCAAAACAGCCCAGCCTGCGACTTTTCTCACATCCAATTGTCTAAGGACCAGTGCTTAAGCACAGAGAGTTTATACAGGTTCAAAGCCTTGCAGCAAAGGGTTTTGCTTAAAATTCATTTTCTTTAATTTTACTTTGTGGCTGAGCTTCAATATTCACCTGCAAACCACAGCTCGTGCCTAAACCTTTTATTACGGATTGTTTCTCAGAAATTTGCAAAGACTCATGAAATCAGAGTTAATGAAAGTGTTGGAAAATGCAAACTGCTAGATAAACATGAAATAATTCATTTTCATGATCTTACAAGCATCCCTAATGTAACAACTCAACTATTGTTTATTGCCTTATAAAAAGAATGTTATGTGCTATGGCTATAATTTAGACATCAAATATTTTAAGCTAAACTTCATGGAGAGGGGAAAACACCCAGTTTATAATAATTCAAGTTCCATTATAGAAAACTTCAAAGAAGTGTAATAATTCATAATCAAATTTCTCATTTTGAAAACTAGTTAAAATGATTTTTGTACTGCCACAAACATATATTTTTTCTTACATAATCATGTTTGCTAAGAAAATAGATCACTTTGACAAGTTCATTCGCACTGGGAAAAATCTTTTAAAATGCATAACTCATTAGAAATAATTTATTTTATTGCAAAAAAATTTATGTAGCTATCTTCTTTTAATGTGTTTCCTTACACTGCTTTATCTCTTGCCTTTCCTTTATAATAACATATTCAGGTAGGCTGAAGACGGTGTTATGACTGTATGGATGCCTCAGAAATCATCTCTCTACTTGCAATGCCTAAGAAGTTACTGAGTTAGTGTTGGTTTGTGAGGTTGTGTTAGTTGTTTCCTTTTGCTCTCTCAGTTATACAAACTTAAGAAGTGGCTGGAAATCTATCTTTGATCAGTATGCTGCAAATTGCCTATAAAATAAAATTTTTTAGCCATTATTCAACATAGCCATTGGCTGTGAAGCCTCAGAAACGGGGGCGTTGTCTTATTCTGATGTTTGGTGTAAATGACTCCCAAATTTCTTCCTTGTAAACAAAGTAAGATACTTACTCCAAAACCATACTGATACCAAGCCAATAACAATGCCATTCACTGCTAATGATAGTTGTCTGTGTCTGTGGAGCAGCTACATAACAATTCTTTCTTAGTGACTCCTTTTGCAGATGTCCATTATTTTTAAAGGTCTTCAGTGAAGTCTCAGACAACATATGTGCATACTTGGTAACCTTTGACATCTACGTGCAAACTTTCTTCCACAGCATAACATAGAGACATCTAGCAGTGTCTCTAACACAATGAGGGCCATGATAATGGCATAATTACCTTATCTTTGAAAGCCACAAAATGTGACTACTCTTCTCTGTGGGAGAAAGAAGAGACAAACAAGTGATTTATTTTTCCTGTCCAGCACTTACTCTCCTGCAGAGTCATTATGTATACTGTGTTTCCTGGCTTGGATTTTCTATGTGGTCATCTTGCTTTGCAGATGCACTTTTTATGGGTTCAAGAAGAAAATAGTTGCTTGCTGCTGGAGAAGATGATGAGAATTAGGGTCACGTGTGCTGATCATTGTGGCTGTCTTTACTTTATCAGGCACACTTCTTTTTTTTTTAAAGATTTATTCATTTATTATATATAAGTACACTGTTGCGGTCTTCAGAAACACCAGAAGAGGGCATCGGATCTCTTTACAGATGGTTGTGAGCCACCATGTGGTTGCTGGGAATTGAACTCAGGACCTCTGGAAGAGCAGTTGGGTGCTCTTAACCGCTGAGCCATCTCTCCAGCCCCAGGCACACTTCTTTCAATGAGTAAAGCATTGGATAGGAAGAATGGAAGGCACAGATTCCCCACATTTTTCTCCATATTTGGCTTTGCAAGGCAAACATTTCATCATTTAAGCTCTAACAAAGGCTTTCCAGATAATGCTGGTAGAAGAAAATGACCCAATCAACTATTGTCCAGAATGCTAGTAACTCTTTTTTCAGTCAAACTAATCCATTCCTAATAATTGATCCTTATCCATTGAAGGACTACTAAATTTTGAAGATTAATGATTTTCCCAGGCTTCCTGATAAATAGCCAATCAGGATTTGTGCTCTATGTAGTATTGACTTAAAATTTAGGATGGCTAGAAACTACTCCAATCAGAGAATTCAATGGAACCTTTGATAATCTCTTTGCTTGCAAAGACTGTCAACTCTTTTTTTAGCCAATCACTTTAGACTTTCTTCTGCCCTTCTACAATGTAGAGTGGTTCTCCACTGAATGCTGTGACCCTTCAATACACTTCTTCAGATAGAGATGATACCCTAACTATAACATTTTTTGTTGTTACTTCATAACTTTAATTTTGCTACTGTTATGAATCTTAATGTAAAGTTCTGCTATGCAGAATATTTGATATGTGATCCCAAATGGTAGTGACCCAGAAGTAGAACCACTGATAAACAGGAAAGACTGAGAAAGATTTTGCAGTTATCTCTGCATTCCAAGGCATCAAATATGTGATAAAAACTATTTTAGATTTAACCTCCACTGAATTCTTAGATGTGCTAAGACAACAGGCCACAATCCGATTATTAGATGAATTTGTCTGTCTAATCCCAGACTCACATATGTGACAATGTGTCTTTGAAATAAGTTTGGGGAATAGGCATTTAGTTTCTCTGAGTTCTTAATAGAATTTGAAGTTGTATGAAGCCTCTTGAACAGGCTTATAATAAAAGGAAAGCAATAGCTTCTTAAATCATGGGCAGGTACAAATAAGAGAGTTTGACTCATTTGTTGAGTCAGTGGATGAAATGCTATGACTAAATCACTCTAGATCTAGAGGTTGGGAAAAGATGCTAAGTTAGATAAGGAAGCTTTCTTTAGCCCTCTTATGTAAATGTGAATTCTAAGGCAACCATTTAAGACACATCAGGAAAATGTGCCTCTACCAATTCTTAAAATACTGGCAATGAAATAGTACATTTGAACATTTACATTCCGAAAGAGTTTTATTAAATAGCAGCCTATATGAAGAAACTGTTTAAATGGGTAGATTACTCTCTTTCTATAAAGAATGTTCAGTGGTGAGAAGCATGGATATATTGAGATATCCTCCAATACTTTTCATCACTCCATAAGCAAGCTAGATGACACTTCCTGGTTTCTTCATGTAATCTGTGATGTGATATAAGAATGTAAATGACAGCTTTAGGATTCATGTCCACCTTATCTACACATCATCTTTTTTACGCCAAGAAAGTTTCATTGGGTTTGATAAAAATAGTTTCTCAAATATTTGCATTATTTTTTTCTCTCCCAAAATAATCACCCAGTGTAATACTCTTTCTCTATAATTCTATTTTATATATTTATTCATTTTATTCCATGTGTTTTAGTGTAGTGCCTGCAGGCACATCTTTGCACCATGTATGTGTTTGGTGCTCAAAAGAGAGCATCTGGTCCCCTGGAACTTGAGTTACAGAGGATTGTTATCTGTCTTATGCATGATAAATACTATATTCTTGTCCTTTAGAAGTGAAGCCAATGTTCTTCACTATGCAACCCTCTCTCTAGCATATCCAATTTTAATTTTTAGCATAGAGTAATAGTTCATTACGCCTTGAATTATTTCACTGAGGCATACTTTAGAAAAAGTCACAGATACTAAGAATCCCTTGAACTAGTCATGGAATAATCATACTACACACCCACCGCCTATGTTGACTTTTACTCCTCCACTAAGCAGCCATTTGCTGAGACAGTGAACTATAATGGACACTTTCTAATTCTTTATAGGAGCCTCTGATGGCTCTAGCTTTTATTTGGCCCACCATGAAGCTCTCTGGTTTTTCTTTTTCTAAATTATTTTAACACTTCCCTGTACTAATTCTCATAGTATTTAATGCATTAGGATGAACTTATTTGATCTCTTCTCAACGTGCTGGCTTTGACCAGCTGTATATTGCTACTTTGGTTTTCCTCTGGATCCCTGGGCTACTTTGTCTCTGGTTCTTGGTCAGCTCTGCAGTTTTGGATATTGTTCTATCTTGTGGAGTGGGATTTAATTTTGTCAGAGACTGGTAAGCACCACCACCTTTGAGTCAGCATTGCCCCAGTAAGAACACTATTGTGGATTGAAAGCTTGGTAGTAGTGTTCATGTTTTTGTTGCCTATTTGATAGCATGTAGAATACCTCCTGTAAAGAGAACACTAATCAATAGTTTGAAAGTCCTATATGGGTACCTGCTTGGCTTCTCCATGTTCAACGATGTGTAGGTGTTAGTTTTAGCAATAGGACCCTGCCATCAGATTGCAGATAGAAAAAAGTAGCCTTTTAGAAATCCTGGATTGTTTGGAGGTTCCCTTTAAAATTGCAAATTCATTTGAAATAACAAAAAACCCAGGATAGGGAAAACTATATTCAACAATAAAAGAACTTCTGGGGGAATCACCATCCCTGACTTCAAGCAGTATTACAGAGCAATAGTCATGAAATCTATATGGTATTGGTACAGAGACAGGCATGTAGATTAGTGGAATAGGATTGATTACCCAGCAATGAACCCACATACCTATAGCCACTTGATCTTTGACAAACGAGCTAAAACCATCCAATGGAAGAAAGATAGCATTTTCAACAAATGGTGCTGGTTCAACTGGAGGTCACCATGTACAAATGTTAAGTCCAAGTAAATCAAGGACCTCCACATCAAATCAGATACACTCATACTAATAGAGGAAAAAGTGGGGAAGAGTCTCGAACACGTGGGCACTGGGGAAAATTTCCTGAACAAGACACCAATGGTTTATGCTCTAAGATCAAGAATGGACAAATGGGACCTCATAAAACTGCAAAACTTTTGTACAGCAAAAGACACTGTCATTAGGACAAAACAGCAACCAACACATTGGGAAAAAATCTTTACCAATCTTACATCTGATAGAGGGTTAATATTCAAAATATACAAAGAATTCAAGAAGTTAGACTCCAGAGAGCCAAGTCACCATATTAAAAATGGGGTACAGAGCTAAACAAAACATTCTCAGATGAGGATTATCAAATGGCCAAAAAGCACCTAAAGAAACTTTCAACAACCTTGGAACATCAGGGAAGTGCAAATCAAAACAACCCTGAGATTCCACCTCAAACCAGTCAGAATCACTAACATAAAAACTCAGGTAACAGCAGATGCTGGCGAGGATGTGGAGAAAGAGGAACACTCCTCCATTGTTGGTGGGATTGCAAATTGGTACAACCACTCTGAAATCAGTCTGGAGGTTCCTCAGAAAATTGGAATTTACACTACCTGAGGACCCAGTTATACCTCTTTTGGGCATATACCCAAAAGATGCCCCAACATATAACAAAGACACATGTTCCACTATGTTCATAGCAGCCTTATATATAATAGCCAGAAGCTGGAAAGAACCCAGATGCCCTTCAACAGAGGAATGGATTAAAAAATGTGGTACTTCTACACAATGGAGTATTACTCAGCTATCAAAAACAATGACTTCATGAAATTCATAGGCAAATGGAATGAACTAGAAAATATCATCCTGAGTGAGGTTACTCAATAACAGACATATACACTTGGTATGCACTCACTGATAAGTGGATATTAGCCAAAAAGCCCAAATTACCCAAGATGCATTCCACAGACCACAGGAAGCTCAAGAAGGATGACCAAAATGCAGATGCACCCACTCCTTCTTAAAAGGGGGAAATATCCATAAGAGGGGATATGGAAGCAAAGTTTAGAGCAGCGACTCAAGGAATAGCCATTCAAAGCCTGACACACATGTGACCCATATATATATACAGCCACCAAAACTAGATAAGATTGATGAAGCTAAAAAATGCATGCTGAAAGGGACTGAATATAGATCTTTCCTGAGAGAGACACATCCAGAGCATGTCCAATACAGAGGTCAATGCTTGTATCAAACCACCGAACTGAGAATAGTAACCCTTTGGTGAAAATTAGAGGAAGTATTGAAAGAGTTGAAGGAGCTTTGAACCCCATAAAAACAACAATGCCAACCAAACAGAGCTTCCTGGGACTAAACTACTACTGAAAGACTATACGTGGACTGACCCAAGGCTACAACTGTATATGTAGCAGAGAATAGCCTTGTTGGGGCACCAGGGGAAGGGGAAGTCCTTGATCCCACCAAGGTTGGACCCCAGCCCAGGGGAAAATGGGGAGGGCAATAAGGGGGATGCATAGGGGGAATACTTATATGGGGGACGGGGAGGGGAAGGGATGGGGGCTTATGGACAGGAAACCGGGAAGGGGAATAACCTTTGAAATGTAAGTAAAGAAATATATCTAATAAATCTTAAAAAAAAATGAAAACTCTTCCACCAAGAACTCGATTAGATGTGACCCCTTCCTCACAATGTAAGCTTTACTTAATGATAAAAGGTGTTCAGCTGTGACTGTGCCACCTCTGTTATTTGGAGATTTCATCTAGATACCCTGGAAATATGCACATAATTTAGGGAGCTTATGCTGTAGCAAGTTTTTACAGAACCCCTCAAATGACACATAATTTTAGCTGTCCCTTTCCTATCCCAACCTTTATCCTGCCCATCCCTTTTCCTCCTCATTTGATCCTCCAGTACCCCTCCCCACTTTGTCCATCCATGATTGTGTACTCTATTTTCTCTTCCTAGAGTGATCTGTTTCTCTTTTGAATTCTCTTACTCACTACCTTATATCTGTGGTTCTTCAGATTGTAGCTTGCTTATCTTTGATTTGACAGCTAAAATATCACTTCAGCATACAAGCAAATGCACACCATCTTAGTCTTTCTAGGTCTTGGTTCCCTGGCTCAATATAATCATTTCCATTTGCTTGCAAACTTTGGGATTTCATTTTTTAAACAGTAGAGTAAGATTAAATTGTGTAAATGTATCACTTTTTTTAGTCCATCTATCCATTGATGCACATCTAGATTGTTTCCAATTCCTGGCTATTATAAGCAGACCAGGAATGAACATGATTAAAAAATTGTCTCTGTGGTACGGTGATGCATGCATTGGATATATGCCAAAGAATGGTATAGCTTGATTTTGTGGTAAATCAATTCCCAGGTTCCAGAGGAACCACCGCACTGATTTTCATATTGGCTGTACAAATTTGCACTTGTACCAGCAATGGGTTAGCAATCCCCTTATCCCATACTCTCTCTAGCATGAGTTGCTATTTACATTGCTATGGCCATACTGACTGCTGTAAGATAAAATTTCAAAGTAGTTTTGATTTTCATTTCTTTTATGAGAAAGAGGGCTCAACGTTTCGTCACGTTTCTGAGACATTTGAATCTTCTCTGTTGAGAACTCTCTCTTTATATCTATACTTCAGTTTTTCCTAAATTGGCTTACTCACTTTTGTAATATCTGGTTTCTTGAGTTAAGTATTTTGTATATGGCCCCTCTTGCAGTATAGCAGTTGTTAAAAATATGTTTGTAGGCTTCACCTTTGTCTGAAGGACAGTGTTCGTTGCCATGCAGAAGAGTCTCAGTTTCAGGAGGATTTATTTATGAAATACTGTTTCTAGCTTCTTTACAAAAATCAGGTACCTAATGTGTATAGATTTGTATCCAGGACTTTGATTTGAGACTATTCTATATTGTGTATTTTTTGTGCCAATACCATGTTGGTTTTATTACTATACCTCTGTAGTATAATTTGTGGTCAGAGATGGTGATATTTCTAGCACTTCATTTACTACTAAGGCTATGCATGTGAATACATATATATATATATATGTATATGTGTATATATATATGTGGTATTTTATTGTTATTACTATTATTATTCCATATGAAACTAAAAGCTATCTTTTTAAGATCTGTTGTTGGAGTTTTGTTGGGGATTATATTGAATCTGTAGATAACTTTTGGTAAGATTGCGGTTTTTACTATCTCAGTCCTACTGATTCAAGTGCACAGGAAAATTTTCTATGTTCTGAGATCTGTTTTTTTTTATTCAATGACTTAAAGGTTTTATGATACAAATCTTTTACTTGATTGATTACAGTTACCTCAAAGCTATGTTATTACAGGATATTTGAAAGGTTTTACTTATCTTTTTCATTTGTTTCCCAGTACTTTAATTATTGGTCCTGTGGAGGCTTGATAACCCAAGATAGAGGAATGCTAGACCTCTGAGGCTGAAGTGGGTGGACAAGTAGTGGAGCACCATCATAGAGGCAGGGGTGAGGGAGGACAGAATAGGTGGATTGTGGAGGGGAAACTGGGAAGGAGTATACCATTTGAAATGTAAATAAATAAAATAACCAATAAAAATGTAGACAAAAACTTAATTTTGTATTCAGCTCATTTGCCGAAAGGTTTTATGAGATATAAACATTTTAAGGGTCATTAATGTATACTAGTATATGAAAATGGAGATATTCTGAATTTTTTCCTTACAAATCATGTCCCCTTAATTTATTATTGCTTTAGCTAAGACTACAAGTATGAGTATTATGTTGAATAGATATGGAAAGTAAACAACCTTTACTTGTTCCTAATTTCAGTGTAACCACTTTGAGTTTTTCTCCATTCAAGTTGATGTTTGCTATGGTGTTTCTGTAAATTATCTTTATTATGGTGAGTATTTCTCTTACATCCATGATCTCCATAGGGTTTTTATAATGAGAGGGTGCTGGGTTTTGCTAAAGACTATTTATGCATCTTATTAAACTATCAAGTCATTTTTATATTTCTGATTGTTTATATAATGGATCATATTTACTGATTTATGTGTGTGGAATCTCCATCTATTGGATGAAGAATAATTGATCACAACATATGATCTTTCAGATGTCTACCTGAATTAGGTGTACAAGTATTTTATTGAGAATTTTTACATCTAGTGTGATAAAGACAATTGGTCTGTAATTTTCTTTCTTCAGGAATCTTTAGGGATTTGGATAATGATGTTCTTGTAGAATAACTGGATAATATCCCTTCTGTTTTTATTTTGTGAAATAATTTTAGGAGTTTTGGTATTACCTCTTCTTTAAATTCTGATATTCTGTAAATATTGTTTAGGTTCATTTGATGTTGAATCTCGGCTATCTCCAGCATTTCACTGTTCAGTTTTTGTCTAGATGATTTCTCTATTCATGAGAGTGGGATATTGAAGTCCTCCTCATCAGTGTGTGAGGGCAATATGTGATTTAACCTGTGATGGCATTTTTTATGGATTTGGGTGTCCATGTGTTTGGTGCATAGATATTAAGAATTGTAGTGTCTTCTTCATGAAATTTTCCTCTGATGTGGATGTCATGTTCTTCTGATTAGCTTTTGTTAGAAGTATATATTTGGAGATATTAAAATGGATGAACCAGCTCATCCCTTAGGTTAATTCCCATGCAATAGCTTTTTCCATCCTTTTATCTTGAGGTGATATCTGTCCTTGATGTGATGATGTGTTGCCTGGTTGCAGCTGAGGATGAGTCTAGTTTTTAAAATCATTGGACTAGCCTATGGATTTTCTTTCTTTTTCTTTTTTTTTTTTTGAGCATCGTTCACTTTATTATATATTACATATGAATTTTTATTAATTATTTTATTTATTTACATTTTCAAATGATATACCCCTTCCTGATTACTCCTCCACAACCCCCTTTTCTTATCCTCCCTCTCTCCACTTTCCTTTGCCTCTATAAGTGTGCTTCTCCACCCACTCACCCACACTCACCTCTCCACTCTATCATCCTCCTAAGTTGGGGCATCAAGTCTCCACAGGACCAAGGGCCTCTCCTCCCAATGACGTCAGATAAGGCCATCCTTTGCTACATATGTATCTGGAGCCATGGATCCCTCCATGAGTACTCTTAGGTTGGTGGTTTAGTCCCTGGGAGATCTGGGTGGTCAGGTTATTTGATATTGTTCTTATATAGTTGCAGTCCCCTTCTGCTCCTTCAGTTCTCCCAGGTCTTCCATTGCTATCCCCGGGCTCAGTCTGATGGTTGGCTGGAAGTAATTGTATCTGTATTGGTCTGTTACTGGTAGGACCTCTCGGCAAACAGCCATAACAGGCTCCTGTCAGCAAGCTGACAGACTCCTGGTAGCAAGTTGGTATAAGTGATAGTTTAGTTGATTGGTGTCTGAAGATGGGATGGATCCCAAAGTGGGATGGTCTCTGGATGGCTTTTCCTTCAGACTTTGTTCTATTTTTGTCCCTTTATTTCCTTTGGGCAGGAAAATTTCTGGGTTAAAAATTTTGAGATGTGTGGGTGGCCCCATCCCACAACTGGGTTCATGCCTATGTACTGGAGATGGTCCCTACAGGTTTTAACCTTTTAGTGGGAAATTGAGACTACTGATGTTGAATAGTATCAATTCTCAGTGCGTGTTGATTTCTGTTAATTTATATGTGTGTGTGTGTGTGTGTGTGTGTGTGTGTGTGTGTGTCTGTTTCCCTCTTTTGATTTCCTGGCCTGGATTACATATTCCTTGTGTTTTCTTGTGTGCAGTTTAGCTTTCCATGTGACATTTCTCATCAAGTTACTTCTGTAGATAGATACTATTTAAATTTAGTTGATTGTGGAGTGTCCCTCTCCATCTACTGGTCTTGATAGTTTTGCAAGAGTAGTCTTTTCTGGCATTGGTAATTTGTTAGATGTAAAACATCTGTCCACGACCATCTAGTTTTATATTTTCTCACAAGAAGTCATGTATTTCTCTAATGGGTATATATATATATATATATATATATATATATATATATATAGAGAGAGAGAGAGAGAGAGAGAGAGAGAGATTGGTATTTTCTCCTGTAACATTTGTCTTTCTTTGTTCCATACACTTTGTATTTTGATTATCTTGTATCAAGGGGAATTTCTTCTTTGCTTTAGCCTGTTTGGTATTCTCTTAGGCCTTTTAACTTGATCAGTACCCCTTTCTTTAGGTTAGGAAAATTTTTCTTCTATTATTTTGTTAAAATTATTTTTTGTTCCTTGGTTTCCCATATTTCTTTTATTACTATTATACTTATATTTGATCTCTTCATTGTTCCAGATTTTCTGGATGTTTTAAGCCAGGAATTTATTGGATTTATTTTTTCCTTGATCAATGGAACCATTTCTTCTCGGTCATTTTCAAAGCCTCAGATTTTCTCTCCCATCTCTTGTATTCTGTTAAGGAGGCTTACCTCTAAGGTTCCTGGTCTAGTTCCTAATATTTTATTTTATTTCCAGATATCCCCAGTTGGGGTTTTCTTCATTGATTCTCTTCCTAGATTCAGATCTTGAAGTGCTTTATTCATTTACTTCTACTGTTTGTGTTTTCATAGATTTCCTTCAGGGAATTTGTTGTTTTCATTTTATCTTTAAGACCATCAATCATATTAAAACATGCTATATTAAGGTTCTTGTGTTTCATCTATTTGCTGTTTCTCAAGGTGTACTAGAATTACTGAGTTCTCATAAAGATATCCTGTCCTAGATATTACTGGTTGTATTTTCCCCTATGGGCATGTGGATATGGAATTATTATAATTCTAGTTTCTGATTGTCTTTGTTGAGTAGATATTTTTTCCTTGGTTTTTCTTTTCCTCTTTGGTTTATTAGGAAAATGTGTTAGCTCATAATGCCTGCAAGTAAATAAATGTTCTAGGGTGTTTTTTTTTTTTGTACTTTTTTTTATTGGATATTTTCTTTTTTTAATATTTATTAACTTGAGTATTTCTTATTTACATTTCGATTGTTATTCCCCTTTCCGGTTTCCAGGCCAACATCACCCTAACCACACCCCCTCCCCTTCTATATGGGCTTCCCCTCCCCATCCTCCCCCCATTACCACCCTCCCCGCAACAATCATGTTACCTTTCAACTGTTACCACCTTTCTGAGTTTCCCCTCCAGAAACCCCCCATCTCATCCCCTCCTCCCTTGCCTCTATGATGGTGCTCCCCCCACCCACCCACTCACTCACTCCCACATCACCACTCTGACATTCCCCTACATTGGGACATCTAGCCTTCACAGGACTTAGGGCCTCTCCCTCCACTGATGCCCAAAGAGGCCCATCCTCCACTACATATGCTGCTGGAGCCATGGGTCACTCCATGTGTACTCTTTGGTTGGTGGTTAAATCCCTGGGAGCTCTAGGATGTCTGGTTGGTTGGTGGTGTTGTTCTTCCTATGGGGTTGCAAATCACCTTAGTTACCTCAGTCCTTTAACCCCTTGATTTGGGGACCCTGTTCTCAGTCCAATGGTTGGTTATAATCATCCACCTCTGTATTTGTCAGACTCTGGCAGAGCCTCTCAGGAGACAGCTATTTCAGGCTCTTGTCAGCATGCACCTCTTGGCATTCCAAGTAGTGACTAGGTTTGGTGACTGGATGTGGAATGGATCCCCATGTCTGGTAGTCTCTGGATGGCCTTTCCTTCAGTCTCTGCTCCACACTTTGTCTCCATAGGGATCCTTTCAGTGTTAGCAGCTGTGGAATTGGGTTAGAATGCATTTCAATGTTTGGGGAGCTGATTCTTAGGGATGTGGATGGACTAGAATTTGGCACTGGAGGTTCACAGGAAATTAGGATGTGTTACCAATATTGTCTTAGTCTCCTGGAAATGGGGCTGAGAGTGAGAAGGGACCACAGCAGGTAGCCTGCTACAGAGCTGGGGATGAGGCTGAGGAATTAGATGTAAAGGAAAGGATATTGAATATTTGAACTCACTGCCTGTTTCACTGGCCTGCTTTCTTTCCTGGCAGGCTTCACTTGAGGGTTCCCAGAGAATGTCGGCTGGAGATAGGGGTGAGTATAAGCAGATAACTTGGAAGAAGAAAGGTTAGAGAAGACAAGTTCTCCAAACTTTAGGTCCTTTAGGATAGGAGGCAGAAAAAGAGAGGAGGCTGCAGCAGATATTCTGCCACACAGCTGGGGGTCAGCCTCAGGAACTTGATTCAGAGGACAGGATGTAAAGTTAATGTTAGTCTACCAGGTTCCCTAGTCTGTTGTTCTTCTTTCCATTCTTTTCCAAAAGGCTTCTATTCAATTCTTAACAACATTTCACATGTTCTCCCTTCAAATCAAAGACATTTCATTACCTCCACTTGAAATTGCACCATCCTAATAAACACCAAATCTCTATAGTGCATTATTTCTTTCATCTCCTAACTGGTCTGCTGGCTTCCCACGTAGCATTTATTACCATGGTGATAGACACAGTGATTTTTCTCAAGTTCAATCACATAACTTCTGTTCAAAGGCAATGAAGTGTTCTATTCTCTCCTGTTACTTTTCTATCCCAATTTGTAATATTCTTTTTTTATTCTATTCCTGCTATAGAAGTCTTCTGAGCTTTCCTAGAATAGCCCAGATCTCTGAAGACTCATGGGCATTTGAGCACACTAATTTTTACTTTACAGTTACAAAATAGCCATGTCTTCTCTCTCATCTCCTGCTGTCAGTGCTCAAAGTTACTGACTCCCCTTAAAGTTCTTGTTGACACTGAACTGCATTCATAACTTAACCACCATAGTATAGTCCTATTTGGGAGATCCTAAGAAAATTTCATTTTATGTTAATTTCTAGAGTTTCTAATAAATAATGCAATTGCACTTGTTTGATTTTCTTATTGATTTTTCCACTTTATGATATAAGCTGAATAAAAGCAAGGATTTATGCCTGTTGTATTTGCTGAGATCACTCTAAACACCTACAATGAGACTCACACATGTAGTAGATTTTCAGAGAATATTACTAAATTAATAATAAATGTGGAAAAGTTATGGGCTTCTAGAATGTCAGAAAAAATGATTAAATGCAAGAAAGGCATTTCAGAACCCTTAGAATTAAAAGCAGTTACTAAATTGCACACTAGGAGGATGGCTGAATTTCAATATCCTGATACAGGATATATTTTCCTAACATTTTCTAAGAATGCTTTTATGATAAACAAGTCTAATTAGAAGTGAAATAACCTGTAATGATGAACTTCATGATTTTAAATACTCATATTGAGACTTTCTATATTAAAAAGTCAACTGTAATTCCTAAATCATTGAAGAATTATATGATGAGTTCTATAGCATTAGACTCTTGATATGAACTCAGGAATGTTTTGATATTAATTTCATATTTGTCAGTCAACATTGACTAGGTACCTAAGTTGTTCCCAGTATAAATTAAGTATACTGTGGAAAACATACATATACATGCCAGATATGACCATGAATAAGATACAAGTAAACTAATAACACACAAATCTCATGATGCAATATGTGAAAAGCATTATGGTACATAAAGAACAAAACTGTGGGGGATGGCCAGGGGGTACTCATGGCAGAAATGATATTTGTGTCAATTACTGGAGTGAGCTTACGGGTTCTTCAGATGGACATGAGAGGAGCCTGTGACTAGATTGGGAAACTGAATGTTTATTGGTGTGAAAGAGTTTCCATGTATGATTTGCTTGGAAGAGGGATCAATCCCTTTGCTGGATCTGGATGCTATGGACACAGAACAAAGAAATGAGTTGACAGGTATAAGCCTAGACTAAGACGTTATTGTCTCATTAATCAGTACTTTAATCCCAAACATGTGCTTTGTACTGATCCTTTCTCAGATATTGTTGGAAGTTATGAGAAATGCATTCAAATGTACTGTGTAATCTTACTCTGTATGAATACATGAACTCCTGAAGAAACAATGATACAGATAATACTCACTAAGAAGTATTACATCTCAGAATAATGATAGTATTCTAGTTGAGGGATATGAAGGATATATCTTCGATGTGAGTGACTGTATACATGCATTATATGAAATGTGTAATATGAATGTGTGTTCTAAGCATGATAAGTAGTATATATGTGCTTTGTTTGTCTGTGTGTCTGTATCTGTAATGTATGAATGTTTGTAATGATGATGTGTTATATATGATATACATACATTATACTATGCATTCTGTGTAATATATATGTAAGATATGGGTGTTGTATGTACACATGCTTGATACATGTGTATATATTTGTGGTAATATAGTTTCATTTATAAGTAGATAGATATGCAGGTGAGTATTTGTTGTTTAATGTGTAGAGTTTCTGAATGTGCACATGGCATGTGTATGTATGTAGTGTGCATGTATGGTTACATGTGCATTTGCATGTGTGAATGCATGACCACAAAGAGGATGACTGTATGACATCAATGAGTGAAGAATGGGGAAATCTTTAATTTTTTCAGCTCGGGCCAGGGGAAAAAAATGAGGAAGACTAGGCTACAGGTGACAATAGCCTATGTGAAACATTCTGTTTTACATTAACTATTGCAGGGATGCCTGTTCCTTATGGGAATCATTGGAGTTTTAGTAAGAGCCAAAGGTACTACATCTTGAGTTTACCATCTGTAGGGGAGATTGACTTGGAAAACCTAAGTAACTGGTTTTGGTGATAGGAAATTAAAATTGGTTGAAACTCAAAAGCCACTTATTGCATCTACCAGGAAACCACTTGGAAACATACCGTAGATAGAGTATTGCCACCTGTGTCCTTTAAGAAATTGCTATAAGTTCAGGATTTACAGCATGGTAAGCATCTTGAAATGAGCAGATGCTTTTGATGGATGTAGAAAGGGAGGAATGGATGGGCAGCATGTAGAGGCAGAAGTGTCTGTGTGCCTTGGCCATTTGAGTAATGTGGTAAACAAATGATGAGCATGTAGATGGAGAATGAAGATATAGATGTTTGTGACGTTGACAAAATGGAGGGTCTCCACAAGTTTTATAAATTACTAATAACCTAATAACAATAACTTCGTTTTTACCAATTCCTTATGGTTATAATAGCTATTGGGTGTTTGGTTAGAATGCTGAAACAACAGCCAAATAAGAAGACCCACAACCCACCCCCAAAACATACACACACACACACACACACACACACACACACACACACACACACACATGCACACACACACAAAACAATACAAAGATAACCAAATTCACAGAAAAACAAAATGAAACAAAATAAGCCAAACCAAAAAACACAAAGAAAACAATACTCATTAAAACTCAATATTTATACTAATTATGAGAAGAAATTCATGAAACAAATATGCATGTACACACTTACATATGTGTGTGTGTGTGCGTGTGTAGGGTGGGTGGGTGGGTGTGCATGTCACACATACAGACACACACACACACACACACACACACACACACACACACACACACTAATAACTATTCACTGAAATCTCCATGATAAAACTGGAAGAAATAGTGGTAAGTTTTTACATTGATATGGGTCCTAAAGTTAAAGAAAACACATTTTTCTAAACAGCCAATAAAATAATATAAATATTTCTATGTTTTTAACATAAATATTGAGAAGAAAATCAAGTTTGAGTCTACAGAGCATGACTTTGCATAGAAATTTACTGTCATATCACTGTCCATAGTCTAACTCTGGGGATAAGAATTATATGTTGAATGCTTTGCTAATTTGTCAACTTGAAAATTGTCAATTTTCTCCTGTGCCCATGTGTTTGATCTTCCACAGTTTCTCTTCTATTAGTTTCAGTGTATCTAATTTTATGTGGAGGTCCTTGATCCAACTGGACATGATTTTTGTACAAGGTGACATGAATGGATCAATTTGCATTCTTCTACATGCTGACCTCCAGTTGAAAAAGCACCATTTGTTGAAAATGATGCCTTTTTCCCCCACTGCATGGCTTTATCTCCTTAGTCAAAGATCAAATGAAAATAGGTGAGTGGGTTCATTTCTGTCTTCAATTCTCTTGCATTGATATTCCTGTCTGTCTCTGTACCAATACCATACATTTTTTATCACTATTGCTCTGTAATACAGCTTGAGGTCAGGTATTAAGAATCCCCCAGACCTTCTTTATTGTTGAGGATAGTTTTTGCTATCCTGGGTTTTTGTTATTCCAAATGAATTTGTAAGTTGCTCTTTTTAACTCTATGAGTTGGAATTTTAATTGGGATTGCACTGAATCTGTAGATTTCTTTCTCCAGAGACTTGAAGTTCTTGTTGTATAGATCACTTATTTACTTGGTTAGAGTCAAACCAAGATATTTTATAGTATTTTTGACTATTGTGTAGGATGTTGCTTACCTATCTTATTTCTCAGCCTGTTTATCCTTTGAGTCAAGGAAGGCTACTGATTTGTTTGAGTTCATTTTATATACAGCCACTTTACACAAGGTTTTTATTAGCTGTAGGAGTTCTCTGGTGGAAGATTTGGGGTCACTTAAGTATACTATCATATCATCTGCAAATGGTGATATTTTGACTTCTTCCTTTCCAATCTGTTTCTGTTTGACCTCCTTTCATTATCTACATTCTCTGGCTAGGTTTTCAAGTACTATTTTGAATAGGTAGAGAAAGAGTGGGCCACCTTATCTAGTCTCTGATTTTAATGGGATTGCTTCAAGTTTCTCTCTATTTGGTTTGATACTGGGTTCTGGTTGGCTGTATTTGCTTTAACTATGTTTAAGTATGGGCTTTGAGTTCCTGATCTTTCCAAGTCTTTTATCATGAAGGGCCTTGAATGTTGTCAAATGCTTTCTCATCATCTAATGAAATGATCTTTTTTTTTTACTTTGAGTTTGTTTATGTAGTGGATGACATTGAAGGATTTATGTATATTGAACCATCCTTGTATCCCTGAGATGAAGCTTATTTGATCATGGTGGATGATTGTTTTGATGTGGTCTTGGATTAAGTTTGTGAGAAATTTATTGAGTATTTTGGCATCAATTTTCATAAGGGAAATTCTCCTGAAGTTCTCTTTCTTTGTTGGGTCTTCGTGTGGGTTAGGTATAAGAGTAATTCTAGCTTCATAGAACAAATTGAGTAGCGTTCCTTCTGTTTCTATTTCATAGAATAGTTTGAGGAGTGTTGGTATTAAGTCTTCTTTGAAGGTCTGATAGAATTCTGCATTAAACCCATCTGGTCCTGGGCTTTTTTAGTTGGAAGACTTTTAATGACTGCTTCTATTTCTTTAGGGGTTATGGGCCTGTTTAGATCTTTTATCTGATCCTGATTTAATTTTTGTACCTGGTATCTATCTATAAAATTGCCCTTTTCATCCAGATTTTCCAGTGTAGTTGAGTATAGGCTTTTATATTAGGATTTGATGATTTTTTTTTGAATTTCCTCAGTTTCTGTTGCTATATCTCCCTTTTCCTTTCTGATTTTGTTAATTTATATACTGTCTCTGTTCTCTCTACTTATTGTGATGAAGAATTTTTCTATCGTGTTGATTTTCTCAAAGAACCAGCTCCTGTTTTTACTGATTCTTTGTATAGTTCTTCATGTTTCTAGTAGGTTGATTTCAGCCCTGTGTTTTAATATTTCCTGCTGTCTACTCCTCTCGGATGTATGTGCTTCTTTATGTTCTAGAGCTTTCAGGTGTGCTATTAACCTACTAGTGTATGCTTTTTCCAATTTCTTTTTGGAAGCACTCAGAGGTATGCGTTTTCCTCTTAGCACTGCTTTCATTATGCCACATAGGCTTGGGTATGTTGTGCCTTAATTTTCATTAAATTCTAAAAAGTTTTTAATTTCTTTCTTTGTTTCTTCCTTACTGAAGTTATCATTGATTTGAGTGCTGTTCAACTTCCAAGTGTATGTGGGCTTTCTGTTTGTTTGTTTGTTTGTTTGTTTGTTTGCTGTTCTTGTTGTTGCTATTGAAGGCCAGTCTTAGTCCTTGATGATCTGATAGGATGCAAAATATTATTTCAATCTTCTTTTATCTGTGGAGGCCTATTTGTGACAATTATATGTTCAATTTATGAGACAGTACCATGATGTTCTGAGAAGAAGGTATGTTGTTTTGTTTTAAGATGAATTTTTCTACAGATATTTCTTCAATCTATTTGGTTCATAATTTCTGTTAGTTTCACTGTCTCTCTGTTTAGTTTCCCTTTCCCTGATCTATCCATTAATGTGAATGGGGTGTTGAAGACTACCACCATTATTGTGTGAGGTGCTATGTGGGGTTTTAGCTCTAGTAAAGTTTTTTTTTGAATGTGGGTGCCTTTGCATTTGGAGCTTAGATGTTTAAAATTGAAGGTTCATCTAGGTAAATTTTTCCTTTGACATGTATAAAGTGTCCTTCCATGTTTTTGTTTTTGTTTTGTTTTGATAACCTGTATTTGAGAGTTGATTTTATTCTATATCAGAGTGGCTACTCCAGACCATTTGCTTGGAAAACTTTTTTCCAGCCTTTTTTTCTCACGTAGTGTCTGTCTTTGTCAATGAGGTGCATTTCCTGAATGCAGAGAAATGTTAGGTTCTGTCTATGTATCCAGTCGGTTAGTTTATGTCTTTTTTTATTGGGGAATTGAGTCCACTGAGGTTAAGAGACATTAAAGAATAGTGATTGTTACTTTTTGCTATTTTTGTTGTTAAGAGTTGGAATTATATTTATATGCCTCTCTTCTTTGGCGCTTGTTGAAAGAGAACACCAATGGCTTATGTTCTAAGATCAACAATAAACAAATGGGACCTTATAAAATTACAAAGCTTCTGTAAGCCAAAGGACACTGTCATTAGGGCAAAATGACAACCAACAGATTGGGGAAAGATCTTTACCAATCTTACATGTGATAGAGGGCTAATATCCAAAATATACAAAGATCTCACGAAAATAATGTGCTGAAAGAAAGAAAGAAGCATCTTATTCCTCTCATAATATTCTGAACATTTTTAGATGGTTCTTGCTCCATTTGCATGAGTGACTAGTGCTCACCACTACCAACATAGTATACTCTATTCATAATAATTTTCATCAGAGACAGTTAATTTAATTATTTTTGGGTTATTTTGTATGTGAATGTGTTTCCTTTCTGCCAGCAGCAAACCACTGAACTGAGAATAGGACCCCCGTTGAAGGAATCAGAGAAAGAACTGGAAGAGCTTGAAGGGGGTTGAGACCCCATATGTACAACAATGCCAAGCAACCAGAGCTTCCAGGGACTAAGCCACTACCTAAAGACTATACATGGACTGACCCTAGGCTCCAACCTCATAGGTAGCAATGAATATCCTAGTAAGAGCACCAGTGGAAGGGGAAGCCCTGGGTCCTGCTAAGACTGAACCCCCAGTGAACTAGATTGTTGGGGGGAGGACGGCAATGGGGGGAGGGTGGGGAGGGGAACACCCATAAAGAAGGGGAGGGGGGAGAGGGATGTTTGCCTGGAAACCAGGAAAGGGAATAACACTCGAAATGTATATAAGAAATACTCAAGTTAATAAAAAAAATTTTGGGGGGGTTATTTTGTATGTGAATGTGTTTCCTTTCTCCTGTGGAGGATTGCATGCTGTGGTTTCACTTGATGTGTCCATATGCTTTCAAGGAAAGATGTACAGAATCAAGAATTCATACTGTTTTGTTCAATGGGAAATTATGAGAAGATGGAAAGGTGAGGGGAACAGATCCAGAGCCTGGAGAATTCATAGAATTTTCTAACTCTTACCCTTGTCAAGTCGGTGTAAAAAAACCAAAAACAAATAGATCCTGTCTCAAAACAAGGTGGAAAGTAAAAACCAAAATTTTAAGTTGATCTCTGACCTCTACTTATGTGCTATGGTATTCACACATTGGTATTCCTAAAGGAACACACACATGCACACACATGTGTGCGTGAGTGCGCGTATACACACACACACACACACACACACACACACACACACACACACACACAGAGCCCAATTATCAAAACCTCGAGAAGTATTGTGGGTAGGGTAGTTGATCAATAAGAAAACTTTTAAGGTGAACTGTAAGAATAAATGAAGTGGTACTTTGGATAATGGCTTATCTTTAGAACAGCATAGAGACATTGATTTAGAGTTAGTTATACCTACTGTTTTCTTCAGCCTTTCACCAAAAATTTTGTATGAGGAAACACTTATTTTCTCTTTTTATAGAATCTTGGAACACAATCTATAGAAGTTTAAGTTTCAAATTGCATGATGTCTCTCTTGGTTGATGTTTACAAGTTAGGGTAAAAGGACCAGTATAGATGCAATTAGACACAGTGAAAAAAAAACTATAGTAGGGACACAAGTGAGGAACACAGATTGACATGGAATGCACATTAAACTCTGTTAGATTTAATACGCCACAGAATATTTCTCACGTAAGGTAGAACAGGGAAAGATTATACAGCTTTTAGACAGAGATGGTGGCATCAAATGTGGAGTTCAGATTTTACAGGGTATTTATATATGACGAGGGAAAAAAGAAAGGAAAAATGGAGTCATGATTTCAGCTACGTACCGAAATAGAATAAAGGTAAGAGTGTGGCTATGCTAATAACTAGAAGGAAAGTGTTGTCTCTGTCTCATCCTGAGGTGATGGAGTGATGAGGAAAAGGCACGTTGAGATGGGAGAGTTCATTTCAGGTGGAAATAAGCAGAGGGGAAAAAAGGATATAGGAGGAGCCATTTTTTTGAAGATGATGGAACCAAAATTTTCTCATGTTTATTGTTCAGCACAATAAAGTACAATAGTATTCTGTTAGGATTCAATAACAGTCTGAAATAATGGGCACTTTCAGAATGATTTCTGAGATATGTTTGCGAAACTCTTTTGGAATGGTTGTCATAAAATATTCTGCACATCACAACTAATACCACTATTAGTTGTGAATGATGTTAAAGCAAGCCTTATCTTCAGCGATAATTAAGTCAATAAAAGCCAATGTCTTTACATTGACAAAATAGATCCAATTATTAACAATGAACAGGATTTCAATAATATTACTGCATAAATAATAGTGTCGAACATCAATGTAAAAGGCCACATGTGGCAGTGTTCACCTGTTGTCTCAGTGCTGTGGAAATGGAAAAATGGAAAAAAAATCTTTTGGGATGGTTGGCTAGCAGTCTCATTGATCTGGTGATCAATAAGAGTCTCAGTCACCAAAATTGAGCTAAAAATAAAGGCAGATCATGAACCCTTGACATTTGTTCTTCAAAGATTGTGTACCTGTTCAGATGCACATGAAAGTACATACTTGAAAAACTCATATACACAGAAATGACACAGAATAATCATAATTATTTTAATATATTTCACATTATTTTATTTTTTAGTTTAATCTCATTCCAGATCTTTTTCAATTGTTTCTCTTCATGCATTTTTCTAGCATAATACACTTTTTTGATAATTTGGAAATTTCATATTATGTCCCCTGATAACATTCACTCCCAGTCCTTTCATGTCAATCTTCATTTTGGGAACTTTCCCCCAAAAGAAAAGAAGAGGAAGGGAAAGTGGAGAAAGAAGAAACAGAAGAAGGAGGAGGAGGAGGAGAAGGAATGAGAAGAAAAAGGAGAAGAAGAAAAAGGAGAAAAAGAAAAAGGAGAAGAAAAAGGAGAAGCAAAAAGGAGAAGAAGACTATGACGAGGAGGAGGGGAGGAGGAGGAAGAGGGGGAGGAAGAGGAGGAGGAGCCGGAGGAAGAGGAAGAGTTCCAATTTGTTTTCAAATTGTGTTGCCCATATATTGATTGGAGAGTGGTCAAACTTCCAGTGACCAGGTCCCTTATACGAACTAAGTCCTTACCCATGTGCACCTTACCAGAAGCATTCACTGTGGAGAGCTGCACTTCAGCATGGTTATCATCATTTTAAAGAATTCTCTTCAATGGCTTTCTGTCTAGGTTGTTACTGTTATCTTGAGGAGGCCGTGGGGTAGGATAGGGGTTGCCACAGAAGCCTTCTATGTCTCTTTTTTTCAACTCTGAGTCTGCAGTCATCAAAGCCGCTTTAAAATTAGCTTCCATTCCCTTTTCAGTCAACAGGAAACAGATCACGGACTGCCGCGTGGTTCCTGGTGACAGGATGGACCGAGGATATCTATAAGGTCTCTGACTTTGTATGTGCCATGGACAGCGTCGTTTCCTATGGTAGTTCAGTCTTCATGCTGTTGAAGAAAGCATAGTTACAGTTGCTATGAAAATTATAATTTAATGTTCAGAAATAGTGAAATTCGCGCGTTAAACTAATTTATTTTAAAATATTAATAAGGATACAAGTCAAACAAGTTCAAGTAATTAAAACAAACATCACTTTATCTTTCCTTCATAACCGCATTTATCTATAAACCTAAATAAATATGTGTATAAAATACTGGATATACTCCTATGTATCTTTGTCCATCTTTAGAATTATTTAGAAAATTGCCCAATAAAGATGTTAGGTAGGATATTTTTATGTTGGGTGGCACTTTTTATGATATGGATAAATAATTCAGGTTTCAAAGTTGGGGATTTAGCTCAGCGGTAGAGCGTTTGCCTAGGAAGCGCAAGGCCCTGGGTTCGGTCCCCAGCTCCGAAAAAAAGAAACAACAAAAAAAAAAAAATAATTCAGGTTTCAAAAACAAATACTCTTAGGGTTAATATGGTCCTGGAAAAGATGATAGATTAAGTGATTATATCACCAAACAACTCTAATCCCCATCTTTATCTTTAAAAAAAATTTATCTCCTGTGTCTAACTCCATGCCTACCTATTGGTCTTTTGAGGATAGTGGATTAACCTGAATTCTATCATACATTGGTTGCTTTTAGTCAAGATGAAATTTAACTGTTCTCTTTAGTGCTTGAATAATATTAAATGGCCACTACTTGCAGTGTTCAATCTGAAATTATCTAGAACTTTATTTATAAGAAAGAATATTTGTCAGTTTCTTATTGATCCTCTAAGTTGGAATTCATTTAAACACCAATATATAGCCTACTTCAATTTCAGTAGGAATAGTAAAGTTGAATTAGCCCTGATATTATGTAGTAAGTACAGAACATTTAAAAGACTGCAATTTTCTATGCCTATTTCAAAATGTGATTCCATAAATAGCTCGAAGAGTTATATTTATGTGAGAAGTGGAAATATAAGCAACAGTTAATATTTGGCTGCAAACTCGATCCATTTCATATTGTTTAAGACGACTAACGACATTTCAACTTCAAGACTTTTGTTTCTTCTTCTGAATTCATATTCAGTGCTCTCAGAAGTATTTGACTAAATGAAATAATGCTGTCAGATTTAAATGAAGAAAAAAATAGAAGAAAATCATTTGAATCAGACCAACTGAGAAAAAAATATTTTCATAAGATTTTAAAGAGTTTGTATTTAAGACATATCAAGTTTTTTGCTTTTAGACTGTCAATCTAGAAGTGTAATAAAGCCCACCATTCAAGCTTGCTCTTTGAATACATCTCAGGTATTTGTTTTAATATTTGACAGGAATAAGCTGTAATGTCTACTTTGAGTATAATACCACCACCTAGCTTGATTGTATCACTCCTAAAGAGCCTGAAGGAAGGTTGAAATTTTGATTACTCGAGTAGGTAAATTATGAATAGAAAAACATTGCTGCTTTTATAAGAAATACCATCTTTATGTTCTGAATCCCTGGAATATTTCGTAAAGATGGATTTACCCAATCTTCATTATCAGGAAAAATTAATGACATGAAGTACTGCCTACAGCGAAAGATAAACTGCATGATAACGAGCTCCCATGAATCCCAGAAAAAAAACATGGAGGAATACACATGTATAAGCTTTGATTTTAATCATGACACTGATGGCATAATTCCAGGACATTCATCGAGTACATTTTTCCTTATGCCTTACTGCAAATTTTGTCTTTGATTTAAGGGTAGTGTCTTGGTTTGCTCTCTGTTCCTGAGATAAAACACTGATGAAAAGCCACTCCACGAGGAAAGGGTTTGTTTCAGCTTGCAGGCTATAGTCCATCCCTGACAGAAGGCAGGGTAGGAACATGAAGAAGGGACAGGACGTATGGATTGAAACAGAACCACGGAAGAACACAGGTTACTGCCTTGCTTCTCCTTGCTTGTTCAGCAACATTTTCTTTTTAATGTTGTTGTTGTTGTTATTATTATTATTTTCATTATTATTATTTTGCTTCTTCCCTTTACATCTTGCCCATTGCTCTTCTTTCTCTAGGTCATCCCTTCCCACAATCTTTCCCCTACTCCTTCCTCCCCTTCTCTTTTGAGCTTGTGGGGGCCACCTGGGTATTCCCTCACCCTGGCCCTTCAAGTCTCTGTGAGGATACATGCTTCCTCTCCCACGGAGGCCAGACAAATGGAGCTCATCAGCTACATTTCTTATACAGTCCTATTCACCTGACTAGGGATAGTACCACCAGCAGTGGGCTGGGAACTCTTATCAATCATTAACCAAAACCAAACCAAACCAAACCAAAACAAAACAAAACAAAACAAAACAAAACAAAACAAAACGAGCCCCATAAACAAGCCATGATGAAGGCAATTACTCAATCAAGATTCCTTCTCTTCAGGTGATCCTAGTTTCTTTCTCATTGACAAAAACTAAGTAGAACAGATGCAGGCTTTATGTTGGTTATGTTCATCGACTTTGTATTTAATGGTGTTGTAAAATGTTAATGCTAATCTTCCGAGTGAAGTATCTTGGGTGACTGCCCAAGGCTTTATCTACTTGTGTAAAATTCAACTCAGTGCATGCATTTCTCTTAGATAAACATCAGATTAGGTCAATGGTTAAAGGCACCGAAAGTCATCATTCACCCCTCTTGTTTTCTCAACTTTCCAAATAAAATAATTATGTATCCAGCAACTCAGTAGTTTAAGATTTTTTTTTTCTTTTTAGGCATACATGGTAATTTAAAGCCAGAAAATAAAACTGTCACCCATAAGAGTATTCAGTTGACTGCCTTCTGAGCAGTGAAAAACAAATACCATTTTCCAAACTCTATTCATGAACTAGGAATGATTGCAACATTGATGAACACGGTAGACTGTTGTAATATAAAATATGCGTTCCATTTCCTTGAAGTATTTTTAGGATGAGCACATATTCATGGATTGAAAGCTGAAAACTTTTGAAGTGTATAATAAAGTTGGTGCTGAATGAATTTGTCTTCAAATATCATGTGACCTTAAGACTGATAACACCTAGACAAATGGTTTATGGCCTCACATTCTCATCTGGGTCTTAGTGTCCTTTCTTGTTTCTATGAGGCACTATTCATAAAATAAAATCATCTCCATTTTAGGCTATAATCAATCATGGCAGGGCCCTCACAGTTTCAGTGGCTTGACATAGTTTATCAAATTGTATTCACACTTGAGTAACAGGGGACAAAGGCCCCATGCTACTGCTTGGTTGCTTTTCTTCAGTTGTTCAGTTAAAGATGTCAGCAAAAGAATGACGTCAGCCAAAGTTACCTCAGATAACATGATCCCCACAGGCACTCCAACTTGTCATCTTACTGATTTTAGACTTGGTCAGGTTGACAAATAGTGTTAATCAGATCATATTTGGAACACAATATTCATGAAGTTATGAAATGACCCTGAGGATATTTGTTTTATTCCTCCTACATTAAATAAAATCTAAATTCGTGTGGTCAATGATTTTTCAGTTGAATACTTACATAGGAATACTTCTCATACATATATTGGCATTTTTCAGATGCAATTGTATATAAATGGACTTTTATCTCACTTCTGGTATAATGTACATCCTTGTAGTCATGGCACACAATATCATAGAATTTGATCTGCTAGGAATAGTCCTGTTCCTGTCACTATGTAACAAGCAAAGAAATACTATACAATGAAATAATCAATATTGAGGTCTTCTATTAATGGCTGAAAAGATATTTTCAATAGACATTGACATTATCAGTTAGTGCATCCCCATTCTTCCTGAGAGTGGTTTAAGAATTTTTTCCTTCAGTATCTAAAGATGCCTGTCAGTTGCTGGACTGCTTTCATTAAGTAAGTACAGTCACCAGGCTGACATTTTCAGATTGAAACCATGGGAAATAATTACATTTTAACATTGCCAATTTATTATGTCAGGTTCATAATAGTTTCAAGATCATCTTAGCATTGAAAGTTTAGAGAGGAAAAAAATGTCCTGAACACGTCATTCTTTAGTCGGGTAATTTTTTTCTTCATGTCATTCAACGTGGCAATTACTTTTTCAGAGGTGGTTTCTTCTGTCATCTCTTGAAGATAAGGAATACAGGTATTACTTTTTGATTATCTTTGTGAGGAGTGTGTGTGTGTGTGTGTGTGTGTTTGTGTGTGTGTGTACACGCACATGCATACGTGTGTGTATGTATGTTATGTGCACATAAACGTGAGGTTACTTGTATTCATTTTTGCCCATGCCAAACCAAAGGAGAACTTTAGGAAACCTTCTCTGTCACACCCCATCTTGTTCTTTTTGAGGAAAGGAGTCTTTTTGAACTGTTAGGTGGTGGGGTGGGGGGTTCATTCAAAAATGTTGAATGATCATTCTGTCTTTCCATTTTACGCATAGCAATGACTTTAAAGGTACAACTACCTAATTTGCTTTTTATATGGGCAAGGGGATCTGAGATCAGGTTATTATAATTCCATATTATCCACTGAGCAATCTCTCTAGCCTCTGTGCTCCCTGCTCAGTAATTATTGTTAGACATTTGTTGATCTCAATATCATCAATTCCTATAACTTTTGAAATCCTACTATTTTTTATATTTAGCTTCTTGTACTCACATTTTCTTTGAGGTTCTCTTAGTTAAGTGTACTAGCCTTGACTTTTTGTCAAAATGTTATTCATAAACATGTATATACATACATTTATACAATTCTGCCTTTCTCATCTCTCAGTGACAGTGAATTGTACAGTGACAGTTAGCTAGCAATGGCCCTTTAAATGCCTAGATAGCATGGTGTTGGTTCCATGTACAGACTCAATCACACACTTTTGTTTATATATTATCTATACTGACCCTTAACTAAATGGATTCACTGAATAATTTGCACAAAAGGCTTAGGACATTTTTCTGTCTTTTAGAAAACACTGACTTTTATCCATCTTTAAAGTCTTCCATTGGGTACTTGTTGTCTTCAAGATAAGGCAGTATATGGACCTCTTCCACTCACATCTACATGTTGGTCACAATTACAGACAACAACATTTGACTTGTGGCTTCTACTAGCCAGTAATTCTGATGGTATTATCAATATTTCTTTTTATGGACAATTTTTCTTTACCACAGAAGTCTGAAAGCTATGCCCTTAATATAAAAAAGAGACTTCTGCATTGTCCCCAGAAAACGTATTAACCTGAAGTTACTGAAATTCACTGTTTTGCTTGGTTTGGCCTTCACTTTTCTATTAAACTACCTGTTCAGTGAAAAACACAGCATCTTGCTTATAACAAACCTTTATTTATCTGGCTAACAGATAAATAAAAATAATTTGTGTCATTTGTCCTTAAGTCTTCTCATGATACACTTTAGTAATATTTATTTTATAAGTTCTTAGGTTTAGTATGTTGAAAATGTTATAATATTACATTGAGATGCATCTTTTTCTTGAGGTTTCTTTGAGTAAAATGCATTAACGACTACTATAAAATTATATTTGAAAATAGTATTGATTTTTTATGATAATTTTTATTTCATCTTCTCAATGAAGGGATTCTTCCAAGTATACCACAAGTCTGACACATGACTCAGATGCACCACCAATGTTTGTGAAACAGTGAAAGCATTTCAAACATTGCTGTCTCTCAAAAATGGATTTTGCTATGACTGAACTCAGTTAATGGAATAAAAACATAGTATGTTCTAATAAAAGTTAGTTTTCAAAATTAGTAACGTTTTATTCATTTCCTGTCTGGGACTTTATTCTATGGTCCTTTCACTTTGATTTCCACATCTTCTCAATATCCTGCTGTTCTCAGATTTGCTCCATTCTTCTGTTTGAAAGTGAGAATATGTCACTATATTCTATTATTTCTTTGAATATTGAAGTTTCAATATATATTTTCTTAAATTAGATTCTCAGCAATGAAAGTTTATATTTTTCAATAAAGTGTTAGATTCTATTAATCATCAAATCTACTTTACCTACAGTGATTTGTGCATGGTAAATTTTCTTATTTTATTATGATAAAATTTTTAACTTGATCGGAGTTATGCTAGCACATATCATTTCCGTCCACAAAACAATTTTGTAAAATGTATTGTTGATAGTCACTGTTTTTCAGTACAGAAAAGTCATAGAATGAATAGAATGGCTGCTAGTTCTGTTAGAAAGTAATTCATGCTGAAAAAATTTAAGGAAAGAAGAAACCAAGTCAAAGAAAAAGGACAAGGACACAATAAAAATATCTTTATATCTAAGGTTAAAGTATGTGTAGAGTTTTAATAATGGTAAATAAACTTTCAATAAGGTGAATGAAATTCAGACATGCACAACATTTACAGTTTGGTGTGCTGCCAGTAGTATTGTGTTTTCCTAGACATGGGCCTACTAACATCTTTATCACTGAATTGGATGAGGACAGAAAAGACATGTTATCAAATCTGTGGCTGAAAACAAGATCAAAGACATAACTAATATATGGGATGACAGAGTCAGGATTCAAAAGCATTCTGACAGCATGCAAGAGTGACTTAAGCCTTAGAAGGTGTCATTTAATAAAGATAAATGCAGTTCCTGGCACAAGGGTCAAGATGCATGTGGTTCAAAAGAGTGAATAAGAGGGCAAACTAAACAGTCACTTAGGTTGAGATGTTCCTTCCTGGCGTCTTTGCCAACTATAAGATTAATGTGAGTTAGAAGGGATTTGGGTCACAACTGAGTTCAACGTGGACCTTAGAAACATAGATCAAAATTTGAACATACATCCAAAAGACACCATTGTATTACTAGAACAGTATTACAAAATAGTATATTAGGAGAAATCTTAGAAAAACTGAATGAATAAATACTTAAGAGAAAGTAAGGGATGATTTCAGAATTGTCAACAGACTTGAGAATATTTTCTTTTAATGATGACTATAATTTGTATATTCGAAGGTCAGTCATCTGGAACAAGTAGAATTTTTAGAGAGAAATTGTTAAATCTCAGATTAGAAGGAAGAAATCATGAGTGAAAATGCAGAGTGATATTCCAAAGGAATTGCTTACAGCACTGTGCACCCTAAAATCCACTGGGCTAATTTTTATCCAGGCAAGTCCCTCCTCACTGGAAGCTATGAGGGGAGGTTGAAAGACCCTGCTAAGAAATACCCATTTTAATAAAAATGGAAAAAATGAATTACATCCAATAGAATTTTGAAAAAAAGGAACCTGCTACATGGGGAATTTCAAAACAATCTCTGTATATGTATTAAAATATGTGACAATACTCTCTATTTTAAACTCCTATTATTCATGAATTTGTCAACAACAATTAATCACATCTTCTATTATTTATAGCTCAGTATTTTTGCCTAGATACTAGCAAAATACATTTTGTAGAAAAGGATAAAAACTTCCAAGTAGATTACAGTTTATGATTAGCAAGCAGGTATTTAGTTTAATGTCCATCTGATAAAATATGTTTTTTTCATAAACTTGTTAATTGAACAGACTAAAACATCTGTTGTCTAAGACCTCTCCAGTTACTGGGTTAATGTCTCTTATCACATACTGCTTTGACTATAACTAGTATATAAAACTATGCATTTACAGAACCTAATTTGAAGTCACTGGTTTGCATAATAGAATCCAACACCTGAGCAGAAAAAAAATGAATTTCTTTCTTTCACAGTATAGAATCTCCCTAGACCAATAGCAGGAGAATCACTTGGGAACTAGAATTCTCTACAACAATGTGACTTCAGATCTCAAGCCATTCATTACCAGTGTCTTTGTCGAAGGCTAAAATTAGTATAAAACTGAAATTCGATTCAAGAAAGTTTCTCTGTTTTACTTTTCTTTATTCCACTGATCAACAGGTAAACCAGAACCTTCTTCAGAGCAGACTGAATCAGGGACCATAAGGAATACATGGACTCTACTTCTCCTCTCACTTTCAGGAAAGTCAGGGAGAGCAAGCTAATGGGTATCTTGCAACACAGATTAATTATTCCTGGCCTTATGTTTTAATGCTGACACATGATAAACTTACAATTTCTTTAGTTACATCAAAATATCTTTATTCTTACTATTCTGTCATGTTCCAATTCTGATTTGAAGTACATATCTAATTCACACTTTCCCCCACTTAGATTAGTTTTCTCTTAGAAAACCTTTCCTCTATATTTTGTCTGTTGGTTAGATTTTAGGAACAAGATATTTAGTTTTATATCAATAGTTGTTATGTCATAGTAAGCATACTTTTGTTGCTCTATACCCTAGGATATCCTTGAGCTTGTGGAAATCCATCCACCCAGTAAAGCATGAACCTTTATACCTAGCTTTGATATTTTGATTAAATAAGAATTTATCTTGATACAAAAGGCTAAACCTATTTGACTTAATTTTCCAAAGTTACTTTAGAATTTGTCAGATATTTGTGTTTGGAATGCAACGTGATGGCCCTACCACATTAAGTTTTAATTCATCGATTTTGTATTTTCTTAATTCTCATTTTAGAAATGAAAAAATGAGGTACAATGCTAAAGCTAAAAATACATAAGTGAAGTTTTTTTCTCATAACTGAAGTCACTGTTTCTATTTAACATCTCGGTCTCTATGATATCCATGACTTTAGGACAACAAAGTCATCTGTCTCAATGTGTCTTCCTGGTTCAAAGATGATGAAGAATACAACATTGTAGAAGTGCTTATTCCTGGGGACATCCAGCAATACCTCAAAGTAAATTCCTAAAATATAAATTAATTATAGTTATATAGGAAACTATAATTATAACTAAAAAATTTTCATAGTGAGTCTATAGGAAAATAGCTAAATAAATATCCAGAATAATAACTCCTTTACATTGCAAAATAAATGTAATATCTTCTTAGATTTTTATCCATTATATGTATTAATTTACTGTTGGTGTTTGTAGAAATTTAACTAAGAATATGTAAGTAAAGTCAGATAATGTCTCAAAATACTGAATGCCTTTACCCTCTTGGCTGATGTTAATGCACTTAAATTCGGTGTCCCAGAAGTTTATGGGCTCACAGTTCTGAAGCCAAGAAACTTCAATTCAGGGTGTCATGGTGTGAGTAAGTACACCATTTAAAATGTTTGTGTTGAGAATAATTGCCATCGTGAGACAATTTAAGAGAGAACCGACAAGAAATAATCAGGCTGTGAGAGTCTACTATCATCCTCAGAGTAGACTCCTTATAAAAGATGCATGTGACTCTCTCTTTTCCTTTGTATTTGTTTTCCCCACTTTCTACCTTCTGGTGTCGAGTAGTTCATCAGATGCCATCATATTAATCTTGGATTTTCTAGCTGCCTCAAGAAATGAATCTGTGGAATTTTGTGTGTTCCTATACAAAGATGAGGTAAACTGTCAAGAAGTGACAAGAGAACTAAACATAGATTGGATGCTTCAGGGAGCACATATTTGGCACAGAGGAATAGGCCTTTGGGTTTTGATAAAATTGAAAACAGTAATGATTATAGTAGTAATAATATCAATTTAGTAAAAATTTAAAAGCCTCCACTACAAATTCATTCTCCATAGGCATGTTTATTACATTTTATCAATTGCCAGTTTCTTTCCATTTGTGCAGCTGACATAATCAATTCGTCTCTCTCTCTCTCTCTCTCTCTCTCTCTCTCTCTCTCTCTCTCTCTCTCTCTTTTAATTGGGCATTTTGTAGTTACATTTCAAATGTTATTCCCTTTCCCAGTCTCCTGTCCGTAAGTCACTTAACCCTTCCCATTCCCATTTTATAAGGGTGTTACCCTCCCCATCCACCCGGCTTACCACCCAAGACAATCCCCTACACTGGGGGTCCAACCTTGGCAGGACCAAGGGCTTCTCCTTCCATTGGTGCCCAGTAATGCTATCCTTTGCTACATATGCAATGGAAGCCATGGGTCAGTCCATGTATAGCCTTTGGGTAGTGCTTTAGTCCCTGAAAACTCTGGTTGGCAGGTATTGTTGTTCTTATGAGATTGTAAGCCCCTTCAACTTTTTCAATCCTTTTTCTAAATCCTCCAACAGGGGTCCTGTTCTCACAAACGTCCCGAACCTAGAGAAAGAGATTCTTGGAAGCATACAAGAAGCCTACAGAACTCCAAATAGATTGGACCAGAAAAGAAATTCCTCCTGTCACATAAGATTCAAAACACCAAATGCACAAAACAAAGAAAAAAATATTAAAAGCAGTAAGGGAAAAATGTCAAGAAACATATTAAGGCAGACCTATCAGAATTACACCAGCCTTCTCAACAGAGACTAAGAAAGTCAGAAGATCCTGGACAGATGTCATACAGACCCTAAGAGAATACAAATGTCAGCCCAACTTACTATATCCAGCAAAACTATCAATTAACATTGAGGGAGAAAACAAGATATTCCATGACAAAATCAAATTTACACATTATCTTTTCTACAAATTCAGCCTTACAAAGGATAATAGATGGAAAAACCCAATACAAGGAGGGAAACTACACATAGAAAAAGCAAGAAAGTAATCTCCTTGCAACAAAACCAAAAGAAAAGAGACACACAAATATAATCCCACCTCTAAATACAAAAATAATAGGAAGCAACAATCACGATTCCTTAATACTGCTCAACATCAATGGACTCAATTCCCCAATTAAAAAGAAATAGACTAACAGACTGGATATGTAAAGAGGACCAGGATTCTGCTGCATACAGGAAACACACCTCAGAGACAAAGACAGACACTATCTCAGAGTAAAAGGCTGGAAAACCACTTTCCAAGGAAATGATCTGAAGAAACACATTGGAGTAGCCATTCTAATATCAAATGAAATCAACTTTCAACCAAAAGTCATCAAAAAAGATACGGAAGGACACTGCATGTTCATCAAGGAAAAATCCAAAAAGATGAACTCTCAATCTTAAATATCTATGCTCCAAATGCAAGAGCACCTACATTTATAAAAGTAACCTTACTAAAGCTCAAATCACACATTGTACCTAAGACAATAGTGGTAGGAGATTTCATCACCCGCACACTCATCAATGGACAGATCATGGAAACAGAAATTCAATGGAGACATAGAGAAACTAACAGAATTATGAACCAAACAGACTTAACAGATATTTATAGAACATTCCATCCTAAAACAAAAGGATATACCTTCTTCTCAGCACCTCATGGCACCTTATCCAAAATTTACCATTTAATCAATAACAAAACAGATCCCAAGAGATACAGATAGATAGAAACAATCTCATGCATCCTATCAGATCACCACAGACTAAGGCTGGTCTTCAATAACAACAATAATGAAAAAATGCCTGCATATACATGGAAGGTGAACAACATTACTCAGTGATAACTTGGTCAAGGAAGAAATAAAGAAAGAAATTAAAGACATCTTGGAATTTAATGAAAATGAAGGTACAACATACCCAAACTTATGGGACACAATGAAAGCTGTGCTAAGAGAAATACTAATAGCTCAGAGTGCCTGCATAAAGAAACAGGAGTGAGCATACATCCGGAGCTTGACAGCACACCTAAAAGCTCTAGAACAAAAAGAAGCAAATACACCCAAGAGGAGTAGAAGGCAGGAAATAATCAAACTCAGGACTGAAATCAACCAAGTAGAAACAAAAAGGACTATACAAAGAATCAACAAAACCAAGAGCTGGTTCTTTGAGAAAATCAATAGGATAGATTAACCCTTAGCCATACTAATCAGTGGACACAAAGAATGTATCCAAATTAACAAAATCAGAAATACAAAGGGAGACATAACAACAGAATCTGAGGAAATTCAAAAATCATCTGATTCTACTAAAAAAGCCTACATTCAACAAAACTTGAAAAACTGGGGGAAATGGACATTTTTATAGACAGATACCAGGTACCAAAGTTAAATCAGGAACAGATAAACCATATAAACAATCCCATAACTCCTAAGGAAATAGAAGCAGTCATTAAAAGTCCTCCAACAATAAAGGACCCAGGATCAGATAGGTTTGTGTAGAATTCCATTAGACCTTCATAGAAGACCTTATACCGATACTTTTCAAACTATTCCACAAAATAGGAAGAGATGGAATGCTACCAAATTCCTTCTATGAAGCCAAAATTACTCTTATACCTAATCAATTCTTTATAGTGAGTTTCTATTAGCTATGAGCATAAATACTTGCATAGTATACTTGTACCAGCCTGGGTAAGAAAGATTTGCAGAAGGTTTTTTTTCTTATTAACACAGCATAAAAAAAGTCATGCCTCCACTTACCATTTACTCTCTGAAGTTTGAGGAGACACTATTTCAAGTAACAGCTGTCTTGTCACTACAACTGGAGATCTCAAGGGCAATGGGTAAACTGCATATCGAAGGTAATAGATGCTGTGTGTGGTGATACACTCTTTCAATCTCAACATTTCAGTCCGTGGCATGTGCATCATGATGAACTTTGAATCCAGCCTGGTTTACATAGCTAGTTCCAGGAAAGACAGAGCTAAACAGAGAAGCTCTGTCTTGGGGGAAAAAGCCAAAAATTAATAGTGACTTAAATGTAGTGACTAAACAATAACTAAATTTCTTACATTGTCCTTTACTATTTGAGAAAAAAAGTATAAATCTTTTTTGTCTTTAATTTTAATTGAATAGCATTTAAATTGAATATTTAATTTTGTCTTTAATTTGAATATTGGAAATATAACCAACAAAAAGTCTATAAGATAATATTTTTTAAGTTTTTTTTGAGTATTTTATCTATTTACATTTTAAATGTTATCCCCTTTCTACCACCCCACCCATACACCTGCCCCCTCCTCCTGCTTCTATGAGGATGCTCCCACTCCCACCTAGCCACTCCAACCTCAGTGCCATAGCATACCCTACAATGAGGAAATGAACCTTCACAAGACCAAGGGCTTTTTCTCCTGTTGATGCTGGACAATGCTATCCTCTACTACATCTGTGACTGTAGTCATGCATCCCTCCATGTATACTCATGCTTGATGGTTTAGTCCCTGGAAGCTCTGATGAGATCTGATTGGTTGATATTGTTGTTTTTCCTATGGTGTTGCAAACATCTGCTCTTTCAGTCTTTCTCTAACTCCTCAGTTGGTGTCCCCTTTTTCAGTTCATTTTGTTAATTTCTTCCTTGGAGTGCCAGATTCTCTTCATTTCTACCTAAAAATGTAGTTTTCTTAGAACATATCTGACCTTCCCAGTATAGCATCCACAGATAAGCTCTTCTCATGGAGCTATTTGCCCTCTGTCTTTGCTCTTCCTATTATTGGGTGACCATCATGATCTGTATTTCGTTTCTTACCTGTGAGCTGAATTTATTGACTTAAAGTTTCCTCATCAGATTTGTCTGTCTTATTTGAACTTTCAAACCTCAAAAACTTTGAGAAAATAGTTTTCATTAAAAAATTACATAGTCTATAATATTTGGTTGCCAGCTAAATAGTAAAGATATCTGCATATGATGAGAATAAACACCCATTATTAACCACAAGATAAGTAGAGCTCTGGTTGAATACATGTGTTTTAGATAAGATTATTAAGACCATAGCCAAAAATGGAGATAGAAAATTCATGGAAACCATTTATAATGAAAGGCTCAGAATTTTGAATTCCATTAAATAGATTCAGAGAACTAATGAGTATCCCCTTCCTTTAATAAGGTTCAGTCATTAGATCCTCTTAGAATCAGCACAGAGCTCAGGAATATCTCTCTCCTCTCTGATTCTCTAAATTATAAAATATGTAGGATTTTAAGAGTTAGTTCTAGCATTTCTTCTTCCCCTCTCTGTGTAGTATTTCTTCTGTTGAGCTGACTCATTCTCTTGACTGAAACACTCTATTTCTCACTCTCAGATATTTAGTTCTAGATAAGATGGTTAATTAATTTTATGTCAATATTAGATATTGTTCACCCTAATGTTCATCCAAACTTTACTTTTAAGTTTGTTCATGTTTGTGTGTGGCTGTAGCCTTTGCATGTGTCAGTGAGTCGATGTGGATACACTATGTCAATTAGCTGAAAATAGGGATAAAGCAATGAGCCAGAAAATTTGTAAATGTGTGATTTTTTTAAAATCATGGGACTCAATTTTATCAGGTCTTTGGATTTAAGCTGCCATATTCATCTTCTTAGCCTTCAAGCCTGCTTCGCTGCATCTGGTATTTAACTATTTATACCATCTGTTCATTTGTCTCCTAGCACTTCAGAATTTGAATGAAAGTATGACATTGGCTATCCTTTGTCTACCAAATGCTTACTATAGGTTTGAGGTATACTAAGTATTTGAGAGCTTCTAATTGCATATAAGTAAAACATCTTACTGTAATTAATTATCTATCTTCGGTCACATGTCATAGATATCTGTATTTATATCTACCCCTGCACTTAAATATATCCCTATTTTTTTCCATCTTGATGAACTTGGGTATTTCTTATTTACATTTTGATTCATTATTCCCTTTCCTGGTTTCTGGGCCAACATCCCTCTACCTCCTCCCCATCCCCTTCTTTATGGGTGTTCCCCTCCCCATCCTCCCCCCATTACTGCCCTCCCCACAACAATCATGTTCACTGGAGGTTCAGTCTTAGCAGGACCCAGGGCTTCCCCTTCCACTGGTGCTCTTACTAGGATATTCATTGCTACCTATGAGGTCAGAGTCCAGGGTCAGTCCATGTATAGTCTTTGGGTAGTGGCTTAGTCCCTGGAAGCTAGTGTCTCACATTTCTTTTCCTATTTGGAGGGTACAATACAATAACAGTGGTTCCTTTTCAAAACTCTAGAATTGAAAATGACTCCTTTGGCAAAGTCAAATCCATCAGTGAGTTTCCTCAAGTACAAATTTTTGGTTGGAGTTTTATTTGTTCAAACCTACATCAGGGGAGCTCCGGCATCTACCATCAACAATGACTATCTCATGTTCCGTGCTGTATCTGCACTTCACATCCACCATCAGCTGCTTGAGATTGACTGATACTACAATGTCACTAATTCCTACAAAGCCCATTTTGCCCATGGCTAATGAGAATATTCTTCCACAAAATATAAATCACATGTAACCCACTACTCAAACGTGTAAACAATTTGATTGTGTACAATCAGGATTATTGACCTGACATAGTACACTGCGGGCTCTGTCACCTGTTTTGGACACTTGCACATTCTACTCTCCCCTTAAAATTCTTCCTTGTTAATGGCATGTTAACTTATGTTATTCATGTTCCAATCATTTCACTGCTGCTACCACTTCTTCAACTTTCTTTTTTATTGGCTATTTTCTTTATATTTCAAATGTTGTCCCCTTTCCTGACTTCCCCTCCAGAACATTCCCCCATCCAATCCTCCTATCCCCTGCCTCCATGACACTGCTCCACCACCCCAACTCCCACTAACTCCTGTCTCCCCAGCCTGGCATTCACTTACACTGGGGCATCTAGCCTTCAAATGACCAAGGGCCTCTACTCCCATTGATGCCCACGACACCCATCCTCTGCTACATATGCAGCTAAAGCCATGGGTCATTCCATATGTACTATGTGGTTGGTGGTTTAGTCCTGAGAGCTCTGGGATGTTTGCATGGTTGATATTGTTGTTCATCCTATGGGGTTGCAAACATCCTCAGATACCTTAGTCCTTTCTCTAAGTCCTCCATTAGGGACCTTGTTCTTAGTCAAATGGTTGGTTGTGAGCATTCACCTCTGTATTTGCAAGGCTCTGACAGAGGTCCTCAGGAGACAGCTATATCAGGCTCCTGTCAGCATCCTCAGTAGTGGCTGTGTTTGGTGATTACATGGGGGATGGATCTGCATGTGTGACAGTCTCTGGATGGCCTGTCCTTCAGTCTCAGCTTCACACTTTGCCTCCATATTTCCTCCTGTTAGTATTTTGTTTCACTTTCTAAGAAGGACTGAAATATCCACACTTTTGTCTTTCTTCTTGAGTTTCATATGGTCTGTAAACTGTGTCTTGGGTACACAGAGCCTTTGGGCTACTCTCTATTTATCAGTGAGTACATATGTGTATGTTTAGTGTTTGGGTGACCTCACTCAGTATGATATTTTCTAGTTCCATCCATTTGCCTAAGAATTTCATAAAGTCATTGTTTTTAATAGTAGAGTAGTAATAAATTGTGTAAATGTGGTAATGTTTTCTGTATCTATTCCTCTATTGAAGGACATCTGTGTTCCTTCAGGCTTCTGGCTATAATAAATAAGGCTACTAAGAACATAGTGGAGCACGTGTCCTTGTTATATGTTAGAGCATCTTTTGGGTATATGCCCAGGAGTGATATAGCTGGGTCCTCAGATAGTACAATGTCCAATTCTTTGAGGAATCAACAGACTGATTTTCAAAGTGTTTGTACCAGGTTGCAATCCGACCAACAATGGAGGAGTGTTCCTCTTTCTTCACATTATCGTCAGTGTCTGCTGTTACCTATGTTTTTGATCTTAGTCATTCTGACAGGTGTGAGGTAGACTCACAGGGTTGTTTTGATTTGCATTTCCCTGTTGACTAAGTATGTTGAACATTTCTTTAGGTTCTTCATGACCATTCAGTATTCTTTAGTTGAGAATTCTTTGTTTAGCTCTGTATCCCATTATTAATAGGGTTATTTGATTCTCTGCAGTCTAACTTCTTGAGATCATTGTATATATTGGATATTAGCACTGTATCAGATGAAAGATTGGTAAAGATCGTTTTCTATTCTGTCGGTTGCCATTTTGTCCTATTGAGAGTGTCCTTTGCCTTACAGAACGTTTGCAATTTTATAAGGTCCCATTTGTTGATTCTTGACGCATAACGCATAACGCATCTTAACGCATAACCTTACAATTTCTGTTCAGGAAATTTCCCCTGTGCCCATGTGTTTGAGGCATGCCCTTAGATTCTATTCTGTAAGTTTCAGTGTATCGTGTTTAATGTGACGCTCCTTGATCCACTTTGAATTGAGCTTTGTACAAGGCAATACGAATGGATCAATTTGCATTCTTCTACATGCTGACCATCCAGATGAAACTGCACCATTTGTTGAAAATGCTGTCTTTTATCCTTCCACTGGATGGTTTAAGCTCCTTTGCCAAAGATCAAGTGACCACCGGTGTGTGGGTCCATTTCTGGGTCTTCAATTCTTTTGCACTGATCTACCTGCCTGTCTCTGTACAAATATCATACAGGTTTTATCACTATTGCTGTGTAATACAGCTTGAAGTCAGGGATTGTGATTCTTCCAGATGTTTTGTTATTTTTGAGATTAGTTTTCACTATTCTGGGATTTTTGTTATTCCAAATGTATTTGCAAATTGCTCTTTCTAGCTCTATGAAGAATTGAGTTGGAATTTTGATGGGGATTGCATTGAATCTGGAGATCGCTTTCGGCAAGGTGGTCATTTTTTGTGATATTAATCCTGCCAAACCTTGAGCATGGGAGGTCTTTCCACTTTCTGAGCTCTTCTTTCCTTTCTTTCCTCAGAGACTTGAAATTCTTTTCATACAGATCTTTTACTTGCTTGGTGAAAGTCATACCAAGGTATTTTATATTATTTGTGACTATTGTGAAAGGCTGTCTTTTCCCTAACTCATTTCTCAGTGGTTTACCTTTCAGAAGAAGAAGGCTACTGATTTGTTTGAGTAAATTTTATAGCCAGGCAATTTGCTGGTTTAACAGGATCCAGTATTTTCTGGTGGAATTCTTAGGGTCACTTAAGTATACTATTATATTCTCTGCAAATAGTGATATTTTGACTTCTTCCTTTCCAATTTGAATCCATTTGACCTTCTTTTTTGTCTAATTGTTCTGTCTAGGACTTCCAGTACTATGCTGAATAAGTAGGGAGAGAGTGGGCAACCTTGGGCAGTCCCTGTTTTAGTGGGATTGCTTCAACTTTCTCTACATTGTATTTGATGTTGGCTACTGGCTTCCTGTATTTGTTTTTATTATGTTTACGTATGGGCCTTTGATTTTTGATCTTTCCAAGACTGTTATCATTAAGTGGTGTTGAATGATGTCAAATGCTTTCTGTGAGATGATTATCTGTTTTCTTTTTCCTTTGAGTTTGTTTATACAGTGGATTATGTTGATGGATTTCCGTATATTAAACCATCCCTGCATCCCTGGAATGATGTCTATTTGAACATTATGGATGATCGTTTTGGTGTATTCTTGGATTCAGTTTGCAAGAATTTTGAGTATTTTTTGCATCAATATTCATAATGGAAATTGGATTGAAGTTTTCTTTTTTTGTTGGGTCTTTGTTTGGTTTAGGTATAAGCATGATTGTGGCTATATAGAATGAATTGGTTAGTGTTCCCTCTGTTTCTATTTTGTGGAATAGTTTGAAGAGTATTGGTAGTAAGTCTTCTTTGAAGGTCTGATATAATTCTTCACTAAAACCATCTCGTTCTGGGATTTTTAGTCAGGTGACTTTTAATGACTGCTTCTATTTTTGAAGAGGTTTGAGACTCTTTAGAGAGTTAATCTGATCCTGATTTAACTGGGATACCTGGTATCTGTGTAGAAAATTGACAGTTTCCTCCAGATTTTCCAATTTTGTTGAGTATAGGTTTTTGTAGTAGGATCTGATAATTTTTTGAATTTCCCCACTTTCTGTTTTTATGTCTCCGTTCTCATTTCTTATTTTTTTAATATAGATACTGTCTCTGTGCTTCCTGGCTATCCTTGATAATGGTTTATGTATATAGATGATTTTCTCAAAGAACCAGCTCCTGGTTTTGTTGATTCATTGTATAGTTCTTTTTGTTTCTACTTGGTTGGTTTCAGCCGTGAACTTCATTATTTCCTGCGGTATACTCTTAGACCATTCTATAGATATCTTTAAATCCATATGATCCAGTTTGGTTCATAACTTCTGTTAGTTTCACTTTCTCTCTGTTTAGTTTCTGTTTCCCTGGTCTATCCATTGATGAGAGAAGGGTATTTAAGTCTCCCACTCTTATTGTCGGAGGTGCTATGTGTTCTCTGAGCTTTAGTAAAGTTTCTTTTATGAATGTGAGTACCTTTGCATTTGGAGCATAGATGTTCAAATTGAAAGTAATCTTCATAGATCTTTCCTTTAAGCAGTATAAAGTGTCCTCCCGTGTTTGTGTGTGTGTGTGTGTGTGTGTGTGTGTGTGCGTGTGTGTGTGTGTGTGTGTGTGTGTGTTTCATAAATTTGCTTGAAAGTCGATTTTATTCAATATTTGAATGGCTATTACAGCACATTTGCTTGAAAAAAATTTTCCAGACATTTTGTCTGAGGTAGTCTCTGTCTTGTCATTGAGGTATGTTTCTTTTGTGCAGCAAAATGCTGGGTACTATTTATGTATTCAGTCAGTTATTGTATGTCTTTTTATTGTAAAATTGAGTTCATTGATGTTAAAGGATTTGTTAAGAAACATAATTGTTGCTTTCTGCTAATTTTGTTGTCAGATGTAGAATTATGCTCGTGTGACTCTCTTTTTTGTGTTTGTTGCAAGTAGATTACTTTCTTGCTTTTTCTAGTGTGCAGTTTCCTTCTGTGTGTTGTTTTCCATCTGATCTCCTTTGTAGGGTGGGATTTGTGTGAAAATATTGTGTAAATTTGTTTTTTGTCATGGAATATATTTGTTTCTCCATCTGTGTTGAGTGGGTATAGTAGCTTGGCCTGCCATTTGTGTTCTCTTAGGATTTGTATGACATCTGCCCAGGATTTTCTGGATTTCACAGTCTCTGGTGAGAATTCTGGTGTAATCCTCATAGGTCTGCCTTTATATGTTACTTGACCTTTTTCCCTTAATGCTTTTATTATTCTTTCCTTGTTTTGTGCATTTGGTGTTTTGACTATTATGTGACTGGAGGAGTTTCTTTTCCAGTCCAATCTATTTGGAATTCTATAGGCTTCTTGTACGTTTATGAGCATCTCTTTCTTTACATTAAGGATGTTTTCTATTATTTATTGAGACATTTATTGACCCTTTAATTTGGGAATCTTCACTTTTTTCTATATCTATTATTATTATGTTTGGTTGTCTAATTGTGTCCTGGATTTCCTGGATGTTTTGTGTTAGGAGACTTTGCAATTTGCATTTTCTGTGACCATTGTTTCAATGTTTTCTATGGTATCTTCTGCTCCTGAGAGTCTCTCATCTATCTCTTGTTTTCTCTTGGTGATGCTTGCATCTATGATTCCTGATCTCTTTCTTAGGTTTTCTATCTCCAAGTTTATCACTGTTTTTCATTTCTTTATTGTTTCTATTTCCATTTTAGATTGTGGATGATTTTGTTCAATTCCTTTACCTGTTTTGCTGTGTTTTCCTGTGTTCTCCTGGTTTTGTTTGTTTGTTTTTTGTTTTGGGAGGTTTTTTGGGGGGAGGGGGAGTTCCGTCCTTCTTAAAGTCCATCATCGTCATCATGAGATGTGATTTAAAATCCAAATCTTGCTTTTTTTTTTGGTATGATGGGGTATCCAGGACTTGTTGTGTTGGGAGAACTGGATTTTGATGATGTCATATAGCCTTGTTTTCTCTTGCTTATGTTCTTGTTCTTGCTTCTTGCCATCTAGTTATCTTTAGTGTCATCTGTTCTTGCTGTCTCTGACTGTAACTTGTCCCTCCTGTGATTCTGGTTGTGTCAGAACTCCTCATAGTCCAGATGTCTCTGCGATTCCTTGATGCTTTGATCCTGAGATCCTGGTTGTATCTGATCTCCTGGGAGTCGAGCTTCCTCTGTGATCCTCTGATCCTGGGCATGTCACATCACCTCTGATCCTGGGAGATTTAGATCACTTGAGAGTCGGGCTTCCTCGGGGCATTGGTTTAGACTGGAATGGCCATTTTCTTTCTAAGAAGCTAGATTGTCTGTATTCTTCTCAGCCTCAGTTTGTCTGAAGGAGATACTGTGATTGTGGAGAATATATTAGTTTACATAATTCTGTATTCTATTCATTTTATCATTTCATGTATTACTCATTAGCATTTACTTTGTTTATCTTCTTTGTGCCCAACTTCTTTGTAAATATCAAAAAATAAAGGTAATTCTCCCCTACACTCCTCACTCTGAATCCCCAGTGTAGTTACATACATACAGTACATAACATACAGTATTTGCTTTTGGGGTGCATAAGTAGCTATACTACATTTATTTTCCTCTACCTTTTCTTACCTCAGTTTCCCTGAACTGCTGTTTACTTACCAGTCCTTGTTAATCATTCTTCCATCTCTCCTCCCTTCCAGTGGTACTAAATTGAAGACTATTAGTGTTTAAAAAGGGGGGGGAAGCCCTTAGCCCTGACCAGGCTGAAGCCCCCAGTGGAGGGGAATGCCAGGATCTGGAGGCCAGAAGGGGTAGCTGGTTGGGTGGGGAAACACCCTCATAGAAGAAGGGGGAGGGAATGGAAGGGGGTGTTATGTATGGGAAACCAATAAAGCGAATAATATTTGAAATGTAAATTAAAAATATCCAATAAAAAATCATAAAAAATAAGCAGACAAGGAATTTTAAGTTGCTGACTTTGTGGCATTGAGTAGACCAAGCTCAGCAGCACAGTGCCAAAAGCAATTGCAACTGCATTGCAACCACCGTTGCAAGAGACCCCTTCTAATCATCTCACCTCGGATTCGAAACATCATTGGCTGTGTTGCCCCCCAAGGTTACAACAGAACTTAATCTCATTTCTGTTAATAGTAAATGCCCCTTGTTCAACTATAATTAGTCACTGTGGAGTTTGAGAAAGGTCATTTAGTTGAAATATGAGGCTGCAATTTGTTTAAAGGGAGAAAAACGGCAGAGAAAATTATCTTTCCACAATTCATTAGCTCAGGTCACAGTTGCCCCAGGCATCCTGAACATGTGTGGTAGACAGCTATAGTCAGAGAGTATGCTTGACTCAGGAGACAGAAGCAAGCTCACAGATTATAAACCACACAGAGGTAGTATTCTTTCATCTCAAAACACTGGATAAAAGAGAATAAAATTTCTCCACATCATGACAAATGGGACAAGGCTGATGGCACAGCATGCTTATAAACAGCTGGGATACACAGAGTTTATTTTGCTATATTGGGACTCTGGGAAGCCAATAAGATGCAAGTATTATCTTTATTTTGCTACTATTTTAGTTTTAGTGGCAACAATAAATATTATGGGTAAACATTCATAATTTCATTTAAGAAGCAATTAGTCTTTAGAAGACACCCTGGTATTGATTATTAGCTAACAACAAATATAAGATAATAGAAAAGGTTCTTTATTACAATACTTAACCAATAATTTACTTGTTTAATTGTTTGTAATATACAATTGCATCATTCTAGGCTAATACATTTTTTCACTGATAATATATTTCTTATACTATTCACGATGACATTACATAGTTACTAAACAGTAATGGGTAAAATTTTACAATCGCCTTTTAGAAACAAATTCTGTGATGCTCTGAGCACGGAGTGGTTGTTATGTGGTTAACAGTGCTCCTTTATTGAACATGAGTATGGTAATATGATTTTTAAAGGTTATACATTTTTTGTTTCTGTTTTCAATTTACAAGCTTGCAGCTTCAAGGATCTTCTCTCATTTTTTATTGGGACTCCAAGTGTGCAGATATCAATAGCATATAGCTGTTCCTGTCCTTGGGTATGTTTATCATCATGGTGCAAAAATGCATGGCATTTTGAGGCTTGGCTGATTAGCAATGAGTTTTACACTTAAGCCAGAGGTTTAATGGGATGAATATAGCTGGCCACAATGAGCAAGAGAAAAATTTTGTGTACTTTGTCATCAGTAATTAATGTATACACACTGACAGTTATTGCAATGACAAGTGCAGAAATTTACTAATATCTAGATCCAGGAAGACTGAGACAATAAAGAGAGTTAGTACACAATGGGGTCCTTCCTCCATGGTTGTAAGAGGAAAAATAATATTTAAATCTAGTTTACAAACTCCATTGTAACTAATCTTAAGACAAGAAGCCAGAGGGCACTTTTGGTCCTCTTGTGGAAATCCTTGAGATTTAGTCTCGTAACATAAATATAAGCACAATGAGTCTGGCAATTTGAATTTGCAGGGAATTAAAGCAAGCTGGAGTAGTTAAGAGGTTAACAACAAAGTTCTCAATTAAAAATCAACTGAGTTTAAACAAGTCTGTGGGAGTCGTAAATACATAGGGAATTTTTATTCAAATCTTTAGGTAAACAGTTACCACTACTGAGAACTTGGAATCTGAGTAATATGATTGCAAACCTGGCACTTCAACTTTATTTCACTGTAATTAACTTTTATTAGAAATTAAAATAATTGCATGTGACTTTAGACTATTAACAGGCTAGTTATATGCAGATTTTAAAATAATATCATCATTTGTATCTCTATAATAAATGATATCAAATGAACCTTAATGATGTTTACCACTATCCATTCCATAGCAAACCCACATACTGGGCAAAAATATGTGCCCACCCCTGAGCAATGACAAACATGTCCAACATCATATTCCTGACTCAAACCTTAAATCCTCATACATTTATTTTAAATGCGCTGATGTTACTTGGAACCAACTTTTCATTTATATAAACTAATATTTTAGGTATTCTTTGAAATTTTATAGATTTATGCAATATATTTTTATAACAGTGACCAAAATAATCTTCCTTCCAACTCTCCCTAGTTAACCATTTCCCATCATCCTCTTAATTCCATGCCTTTCTTTTTGTTATCCATACTACCAAGTCTCAGTAGTGTTTTACATTTTTGCAGTGAGGATGCGAATCCTCTCAGGCAGGGATATTTACATTCGTAAATGAGAGTGATTCTTCCTCCTTCATCAGTTATCAACTAAAAATAGGTTCTCGGTCATAATTATGAATGAATTTCTTAACTTTCTGAACCATTGCTCTGTTTTAATCATCCATCCAAAGTATTGCGAATAAAGTATGAGTTACCACACAACATTTTCACAGTGTTTGAGAGTAATCCCTGAACTGTTTATAAACTAAGCTAGCATTCTAAGAACAGACCTACATCTCCATCTCCACTTTAATCCTTTCTACATTTCCTTCTCATTCTGACCATCTTTTCCACTATCTTTTACTTCTCCTTCAATGTTTGATTTTTGCCTCATGATGCCCTCTTTTTGTCTCCACCTTTCTTTTCTTTAATTTCTTATTAGATATATTTCTTTACTTACATTTCAAACGTTATTTCCCTTTCAGGTTTCCTGTCCATGAGCACCATACCCTCCCCCCTCTCCTCTATACAGGTATTCCTCCTTACTGCCCTTCCCCATAATCCCCTGCACTGGGGATCCAACCTTGGCAGGACCAAGGACTTCCCCTTCCCCTGGTACCCCAACAAGTCTATTCTCTGCTACATATGCAGTTGTAGCCTTAGGTCAGTCCATCTATTGTCTTTTGGTAGTGATTTAGTCCCCTAGAAGCTCTGGTTGGTTGGCATTGTTGTTCTTATGGGATTGCAAGCTCCTTCAACTCTTTCAATACTTCCTCTAATTCCCCACAGGGGGATCCTGTTCTCAGGTGGTTTGCTGCTAGCACTGACCTCTGCATTGGACATGCTCTGAATGTGTCTCTCAGGAGAGATCTATATCCGATCCCTTTTAGCATGCATTTTTTTAGCTTCATCAATCTTATCTAGTTTTGGTGGATATATATATATATATATATATATATATATATATATATATATATATATATATATATATATATATGCCACAGGTGGGGCAGGCTCTGAGTGGCCTTCCTTGAGTTGCTGCTCTAAACTTTGTTTCTGTCTCCTCCTATGGATATTTTCCCCCTTTTAAGAAGTGGGAGCATCTGAATTTTGGTCATCCTTCTTCTTGAGCTTCCTGTGGTCTGTGTCTCCACCTTTCTATGTGACTCTCTGCCAATGTAATATGTAATCTTGACCCTTTTCTAAAATTTTATGCTGAAACTATAGTCCCCTTGACACCATGGCTCACTCAATTCAATGTGCTTCAAGGGTCTACGTTCAGAATCCATCTTACCATATAAAGAGTTCAGTACGATCCTCACTTCACAGGCTAATTGGCAGATCTGTACTCACACAACTTAACTAATGAGTGGCATTCGTATCTCAGCTTCTCTATAACACAATATTTTATTGACACTTCTGTAATTAAAATTGTAGACTTGTAGAGGATTAAAGTATAGGTGAAACAACTGAGAAAAATACCATGGTACGTAAAGCAGAACTACCAGAAAACAACTGCTATTGACGTTTTATTTCTGGATCCACTGCAGAGACCATCACAGTAACAAACTTTGTCTTATTTAACTTTACTAGAAAGTTCTCTTGCATAGTTGTTGAGGCCACAATAATCTCTCCCACAGCTTTGCAGGTGGCTGTAAATAACAACCAAGTAAATCTCTATCTAGCTCTGGAACTGAAATACAAATTGGTTACAGTTGGGATCACACGCACATTTAAAAGATTGCCCCTAATTTTCTAGATGTAGAGGGTCTTTGCTGGGTGATTCTCCTGAATTTCTTGTGAGTAGGCTGTCCTAAACAAGAGAATCAAAGCACAATTCCACATAGATCACAGGCATTTGCCTTCCAAGCTGATGACTGAATTGAATTTCCATTTCTGTTTGCGGAAGCATGTCAAATGGCCAAGTCCAAAACTAGCGAAAAGGACCTTACAGGGTAAAAGTCCTCATAGACTTAAAGATCCCACACTATGTAATAGTCCAAAATTCAAGTCTGTTTTGAGATTCAGTCCAAACTATTTGCTGATAGCCTCTATCAAAACAAAACAAAACATAAATAAATCCATTTTTGTTTATTCTTATTTGAAAAATGTTATTATTTAGAGATATAGCAACATGTGTAGGCCTGGTGTTACTTTTATGTAATTCAGGTAAAATATGTAATTGAAGAGATAGATTTGTGTGGTCATAAATAGACATCTAGGTAAAAATAATAGTACCTGATGCATGTAGATAAAAAGTGACAATTAGCTATTATGTCAATTTTCTTTATTGGTTTGTTAAATTTTAAAGAAATTCTCTGTGGAAAAAAGGAGAAAACAGTGTCAATGTACTGTGTATTATTTTTCCTAAAACCTACCCATTTCTAACATATATATATATATATATATATACAAGAAAAAATTAAGAAATTAAGTCTTTCTATAGTAACATTATTTGATATCTCCACCAATACCAACCACTACTGGAAAAATAAAAACCATCTCTGGGTTTTTCAAAGAAAGAGGAAACTTTCATATTCAAAATTGTCAAGATGAAAACACAAAGAAATACAATGGTGCACTCTTGTCAAGATGCTTAAAGCATTAAAAATCATGTATCACCATGATGAAATCCCATGTATTGTACATTCCTCTCCACGTCACCTCAGAGTGTGCCCTATTTGCAACATTGGCTTTGTTCCTTCCACTTATTTTTAATACTGGCTTCTATTCAATACTGCTTCCTTTTATGGAAGCAACTTTGAGTTATCATACTTACTCATTGATTTGTTCACCTTTGTGCTTATTTTTTTATTTTATTTTATTTTTTGTTGGTTATTTTATTTATTTACATTTCAAAAGTTATTCCCCTCCACAACACCTTATCCATCCCCCCACCTGCTCTATGAGGGTGCTCCCCTACTCACCCACCCACTCCCACCTCACTGCCCTACCATTTCCCTGTGCTGGGTCATTTAGCCTTCACAGAACCAAGGGACTCCCCTCCTGTCAATGTCATAAAAGGCCATCCTCTTCTACATATGTATCTGAAGTCATGGATCCCTCCATATGTACTCTCTGATTGTTGGTTTAGTCGTTGGGAGCTCTGGGGTTTCTGATTGGTTAATATTGTTATTTTCCCTATGGGTTTGCAAACCCCTCAAGCTCAATCAGTCCTTTCCCTAACTCTTCTATTGGAGGCTCCATGCTCATTCTGATGATTGGCTGCAAGCAACCGCATCTATATTGGTCAAACTCTAGCAGAGCCTCTCACAAGGCAGCTGTATCAGGCTCCTGTCAATAACACTTCTTGATATCAGCAATAGTGTCTGGTTTTGGTCATTCTGATATAAAATGACTCAGGTTGAATATTTCTATTTAATAAATAAGAAATGGAGGAATATCAAGGAAAGATTATAAGAACAAACCTCAAACTTTGACAGGTCAAGCATCAGATCTTACAGTTTCATTTTTAGTATCCAGGCTCTTAACAGTAGTATCTGGATTCTAGTGGACTTGGCTAATCTAGTCTGTGTTTCCATGCATTTTACCTGGTGCAAATGTAAGATAGCTTGGGTCCATTTCACTTGATTCCTGAAGCTTCAGTCAATAAATATCCTCCATTTCCTGCATCACCTTTATCCTGACTACATAACACTACAATTTGGGTTTCCCTTTCACTGTCTTATTAAAGGCCAACCTATTCCTCCAAATACAACAGTAAGACAGAAGCAAGCTATCTATAAAAACCACTTGACTGCCATTAATAAAAGCTGGAGGAGGAGGAGGAGGAGGAGGAGGAGAAGGAGAAGGAGGAGAAATACTTGCTGTTTGCTCCAGTCCAAGAAATAAAGGTGTCCTTATACTACTCAAAGTTTCGTTGCTTTAACTCTAAGTACTAACCTATTCCCACAATATTTTATACTGTCCATATCAAAGATATTACAAAATTGTAAGTCTCAAAGCTCATTTGTTTTAACCATAAAATTAAAATTTAAAGCTTTGATAATATTTTGGTAATAGTTACTGGTGTTTTCTTTTCTTTATATAAGAAAGAGTTTCATGTTGTCCAAAGTGGCCCTTGTTAAGGGATTTATTTTCCATGTGCCTGGAATACAGGTGTGCCAAGCCATGTTCAACTTTTAATAAAGTTTCCTTGTTTATCACTTTATATTTTTCCTTATTACTTTTCACAATTTTCTCATATCTTAAGTCAGTCTGAATTTTCTATTAATCTGACATGACTGTATAAAAAGCAAACCACCAACAGGTATATCTACAAATGTACATGTGTGCATGCACATAAACACATGCAAAACACGTGCACATGTTTGCACACACACACACACAGAGTGAGAGAGAGAAAGTGAGAAAGGGAGTGAGAGAGATTTGTAGGAAGTTAATACTTTCTATAAAACTATAAATTTCACCAAATTTGTTAACATCTTACTTGCTGGGGCTAGTGTGGGGTTGAGACTGGTTAAGAGCACTGGCTGCTCTACCAAAGGTCCTGAGTTCAATCCCAGCAGCCAGATGGTGTGCATGGAGACAGATTATATCTTTAAAAATGTGTGACTTCCTGAGGCCAGAGTTGGATTTCAGATTGCTTAGTTAGTCACAAGGCATTAAAGCCATCTACATAGCATTTATTTTACACTAGGATCATAAATGGTAAACTCTATACCCCTTCCTAACACTCAGAGACATGTCTCTGCTTATGGAGCTGCTTACAATTTCTGCTCTGGGTTACCTAGCATTGTCCACTGAGCTGTAAAATATCCAGAAGGCTCCTCTTTGATGTATTTTTGTTCTTTTTCCCCAAATTATCAAGATAGATGAAGCAATCATAAATGGCTCTTAAAATATTTTCAATTAATTAACTGTTCAAGTGATATAAGACATGGTACATTTTCAACCTGTTCTTTTTTCCATACCACTCAAACACATCCTTTGTCTTCAGACAGTTTAGAGAATAATTATAGAGAATGCTGAGTTTTGTTTTATAGATTTTTATGTAAAGGGATCCATGTAATTATGCCTATGTCTCACTGGTTCATCTATGGCCTTCTTAATATTAACACAATGTACTACATCCTTCTGTTTGAAACATAGAATTACATAGCATAAAGGCATATCAAAAGAAACAGAGACTGCAGATTATTATTATTTATTATTATTATTTATTATAGGATGTTGTATCCTAATATCTAAGTTATTAGAATGTAAGAAAGCAGTTTATTATAAAGTGTTATTTTTTAAAAATTTAAAACCGGGGGAGAAAAGATTAGCTACTTCTCTTCTAGCATGGCTTTTTAGATGCCTTTCATTTTAAGCTGTACACTGAACATAAATCGAGCTTCTCTTATTTTCATTACTATGGTAACCAAAATGAAATTGCTTACATATTAATTATTTACCCATAGTCTTGAATCATAAATTTGATCAATCCCATTAAATTCTAGAAAATGTGGTGGCTAAATGCTGATATTCCTGTGTATAGAGGCGTCTCACTGACTAAACTGATTGAAAGGAATGCAATAATGTTATAAATTTATACTGAGGAGAAAGGAGGTTGGTTGGAGATTTTTGAACTTTCTGAAAGCACACAGAGCCATTTTTAGATGTTTAGATACAGTGAGTCTACTGCATTGGTGGGCTGTGTAATTCATTAGTAAAATGCCCAAATGAGCTATGCCTTAAGCTAACTATGTACAAAATGTAGGTCAAAAATGAAGATTAAAATATAAAACCACAAATATCAGTGTGTTCTTTTTTTAAATTTTCATTGATTTTTTAATTTGCTTACATTTCAAATGTTATTCCCCTTCCTGGTTTCTTCACAGAAAATTTCCTATCTCACCCTCTCCTCACCCGCTTCTATGAGGGTGCTCCCCGACACACACACAACCACTCCTGCCACACAACCCTATCATTCCTTGACACTGGGGCATCAAGCCTTCACAGGACCAAAGGCCTCCCCTTGATGCCAGATAAGGTCATCCTCTGCTACATATCAGTTGGAGCCATTGGTCCCTCTGTGTATGTTCTTTTATTGGTGGTTTATTCCCTAGGAGCTCTGAGGAGTCTGCTTGGTTGATATTGTTGTTCTTCCTATGGTGTTGCAATCTCCTTCAACTCCTTCAGTTCTTCCCCTCACTCCTCCATTGCGGTCCCTGTGCTCATTTCAATGGTTGGCTGCAAGCATTCGCATCTATATTGGTCTGTTTCTGGCACAGCCTCTCAGGAGACATTTATATCAGGTTTCTGTCAGTAAGTACTTCTTGGCATCTGGGTTTGGAGTCTCCAGAGGGGATGGATCCTCAGGTGGGGCAGTCTCTGGATGCCCTTTCCTTCAGTCTCTGTCCCACTCTTTGTCCCTTTATTTTTTTTAAACAGGAGCAATTCTGGGTTAAATTTTTGAGAAGGGTGTGTGGCCCCACATCCTTCAACCAGAGACCATGCCTAACCTCTGGATATCAGTGTGTGCTTTCAACATAGGAAAAATAAATAGATATATATAATAGGGAGAGATTAATTCACATGATCACTATTTTCTTGAAACATTATGCTAACACAAAAAAAGAACAAAAGAAAATCATAATGCTTCAGTGCCAGTGAAAAACACCAATTACATGTTTATTTAAAGAATATGAAACTGAGTTACATTTGAATCCACATTAAATTAGTGCATTTTGATAATTATAATAATTATTTATAAGTCATCAAGGATAACAGATTTTCTATACACAAGGCAAGCTCCTCCCACTGTGCTGCATGTTCAAACTTCCATATACTTATTATTTCTTAAGGATTGTAGGCAAGAAGCCAGTAAACTGAGGCTGACTCATCATCTGTTCCTTCCAATGACCTCAAGGACTTCAAATTTTCCTGCGAAACTTTTAGGACATCAGCATTAATACATAATATTCATCTTAAAGAGAATCTAATATAAATGATAAAATATAACTAATTTTCTATAATTATATAGACAATGATTATATATGATAGGCTACTTAGTGTTTCATCCTAAAAGTCATCTAACAACACCTTAGAAACCTCTGTTGAAATTATTGGTCAGGAGAGTTTTCCAAAACAACAATGAAATGATATTAAATATTGGTGATGTCTTTATTTTCCTTCCCAAGGTTCAGGTAAGTACCTATTGCTAAAGTCACCACACAGTTGAAACACTGGACTCAGAGATTTCAAGTTGGATCTGACCTGAAAGCTTTATACAAAAACGAAATTTTCTCTTACTGGAAGGAACTATAAAGCTATCAAGAGAGGGATGCAATGGGCAGTCATATCCAGATGTGATACTTACAAATTGCAACAATGGCCACATTGGGAAGACACTTCTGAAGTACATTAATGGCACCCATAGATTGTATGTAACCATCTGGTGCCTAATTAGATTTATGGGCTATTGCTCAACATAAGAACAATCATACCTCATACTGGAAACCTAGTCAACTACCCAGGGCTAGTGAGGCACAAATCTTATAGGAGTAGGTATTCCATTTTAACAGACTCACATAATCCCTAACTGCATTTAAAGTAGCTTTCCTTATACTCACAGATAAATGTAGCTCTTACTACTCATTAAAAGGTTTACTTTGTCACAGTCCATCACAGAATATTATTGCAAGTGGCCAAAGTACTGGGAGAACTGACTATGGTGCATCCAGACCCAGTAGATAAGGCCAGTAGATAACCATTGTAACCAAATGACAGGAAATACCACATATGAGGGATTACAAAAGGACTATCAGAGCCAGAGGACCAGGAAATCTGCTATGAGAGGCTAGAAATAAATGCAAAGAAAGCACAGTCAAGATCTTGCAACAGTATCACTTCTTAAACAACATTCAACATTAACAAGAACTATTATTGAATTTTGGTTGTAGAACCTGTGCCTAAGAGTTCTGTCCCATGGGTTCCAGATTCTGAACAATTTTGCCCAAAACTCTTTTCAAGAACCCTTTCAAGCTATAATCATTTTAGAAGGGAACTTTAGTCTATACTTTAATGGATACCTACAGCCGTGTTTTGTGATTTCTAATCTCTGCACTTGCTGAGGCAAATAACTATGAGTAGAAAGACAATTTAGGCTAAAAAGGACATGGGGATGCTAGTTCACTTGGCTCATTGGCTCGTGACCATGCGGAAGTCCAGGGGGACACTACTGTATTTGTTATTTGCTAAAGATCTACTTTCTTGCTTCATCTTCAGACAGGGAATTTTAGAATGAAGTTGAATAATCACACTAAGCATTTTTATTAATAAGGTGTACATAGTCTCCAAGATTCCTCCCTCAGCCCGCCTGTACTTTGAATTGACGTTCAATGTCAGCATGTCCAATTCTTGTAAATTCATGGGATGTTTCAAACATAAACTTTGGGATAACATAGTCTGACCTCAACTGTGAGGAACGTACTTTGCATATTGATATCCCATGCTGCTAAGTATTTGGTTTAGATATAATAAAATCATCTCCCTATCTTCAAATATTTTGTCATGTAAATCTTAACACTTCAACCATTACTTAATAGTAATCAGAAATACATTATGTCTTTCCACCAAAAACTATGGCATTTTATAGAGTGGTGCTTTAGTCAGACCTCAAGTATCTTCCATTTACCTTCATAGGTGTTTCAGCTCAAAAGCAAGTCAGATAAAATGAAGGTGATATGTAAAATAATCTTTAAGTGTATTTTAAACTGTTATAAATTAGAGAATAATATTCTTATAGTTGTAGGGTTTTCCCTCTAATTAATTTTCACATATTTTTTCCAAGAAATCAACACTAAAAATGGATTTTCTGGAAAATATTGTTAAAATATTGTCATATAATTGTGTGTATACATACAGTATATAGTTATGTGTATATATACAATAATAATTTTGGAAAATATTGATATAACATTGTTTACAGTTGTGTGTATACATACATTGATACTGACTGTATAAAGCGACTGTGTGTCTTTATGACAAAGAAATATCAACACTTTTAAAGCAAAACAGTAGCCTTTGAGTGAATAAAAATGTAGCATATTTTAGAAATATGTATGCATTTATAAGTTTACATGTTACTCCTGAAATAGGTTCATAATGCTCTTAGAGAATGTAAGTGAATTTTAGAATAAGTTTAGATTAACAGAGTTCAGGGTTTATAGACATAGTCTACAGAAGAATCAAAGCAGCATAGTGGTTTGTAGAGCAGTGTCTCTGAAAGCTAGCAATGAAGGGTGCATTATAGAAGTGGTAGAGAATATTTAGGAAGAACGACAAGAGTAAATGTTAACTGGTTTTGTAGTATATAATTCTAAAATGTCAAAAACGAAAGGGAAAATATGGAATAATCGTGATCAAAACATTAAGAGTTGTAGATATTTGAATGAATTGGTTAAAACAAAAATTCTATGGAAGTAAGCATCTAACAGACAGAACCTTGACACTTCACATTCAGCACAATTCATTCCCATTCCTCTCATGCTATACTATGACTTAGACTCTAGTCAAAGTATGTGTTTTTCTGAGGCACTGGGTGTGTGTGAATGTGTGTGTGTGTGTGTGTGTGTGTGTGTGTGTGTGTTTTGCTGTGATCAAAGCTGACAGAATTTTCACTTTTATTAAACAAAATAAAGCGAAAAGATAGAGATTATAAATAAAAGGTATGAAATGTCAAATCACAATAGATACTATACAGGCTTAGAAGATACTATACGAGGCTTAGAAGATCATAAAGGTCTTGTAAAAATAACTATGCTGAATGATAAATGATTGCTTGAAATAAAAATCTTGCAAAACAGCTTGTTAAAACAAATATGAGAAAACACATATAAATTAATATTCTTTATCTTAAACTAAATTTTTATTTGCATCCAGGAAGCCTGGAGATTGTGTAACTCACATACTCTACTGTAGTTTACTCTACAGCACTGCACTGGTTCATCCTACATATCTTACCAACCTATCCTCTCATATCCTATCCTATCTTACCTATCCTATGCTATGTTATCTTTCATACTGTGTTTTTAAAGCATTAAGTAATTTTAGAGACACAAATTTATATCTCTGGCAACACAGTTAAACACTAAAAAAGGCAAGCAGGGAAAACACTCTGATTCTCTTTAAGTAAAATTAAGGATACAGAAAAATTCCAAATTCCAAAAGGGAAATTCACTATTAATGATAGTTCTTGTAACTCCATAATGCTGTGTTCCAATGAGATTTCTCTAACACACAAATATCCTGTTTACTTTTTCCATAAACAGCCATCTTTAATAGTTCTCTTAAACGTGACTTTCAAGACTCAGTGTTGACTTGATTGATTACTGACATCATATTTAATCCAAAAGTACTTTTGTGACCCAAACTCACATTATTCTAGAGTCTAGAAAATGTATAGGCATTTCTTATAATTTTTCTTGTCTCCTCAACAGCCATTTAGTTACCCTAAACAGGTATAAAATACTACTCATATTCTATTACACATTAAACATTTCATTTATTTTTATTATTCTAAATGAAAGTCATATACTCATCTACCTTGTAGGATGAATGAAGATGAAATAAGAAGCTTATGAAAATGAACAGAAATTAAATAGCACATTGTGATGTGCTTGCGTTATTAGTTTTGAGCTATGAGTACAAATTATTAATACTGTGGGACCATAATCTGCCAAATGTTTTTAAAGTATTATGTTTATTAATGGTAAGATATAGTCAATTGCCACTAAAAGTGGAGCAAATAAATGCTTTGTGGTATTCATTAGAGAAATCAAAGCTTGTTAAAGCATTATCACTGAACACTTTTGTAGCGATATGCATTATGAATATTCTGATTGATGAAAGATTACCATACCTTTAGCATATGTACAAAGACTGAAGGTGTTTTTGTCCAAAGATTCTCAATATTACCTCTCCTAAATTCATTTTCTTGTCAGTGTTTTTTCATGTGCATGCATGTGTGTGTTTGTGTGTGTGTGCATGCATGGGTATGTGAGTGTGTGTGTGTGTGTGTGTAGGAGAGAGAGAGACAGAAAGAGCACGCTAAGGTGATTGTTAGAATAACTCTTCGAGGCATTTATGGGAACTGTTTTGAAGCCTACAAATCACACAACAACCAAGGCAGAAGATAACATTGCAATCTCATAGATAAAGCAATTTGAGAACTGTGAATCCACAGTCAAAACATCCTCATTAATGCTTAGACATCATGTAACAGAGATACATACTACAGGAATACAGGATGCTTGAGAATATCCATGAAATACTTTTTCTAGGGAATGTCATTGAGCTACCAAGAAAGATTAAACTAAGTGAAGAATAGCCAGGATGGAATCGACATGAGGAAAAACTCAGAGAAGCTTAAGAACCTGTAAAAATATTTTAGTGTCTGCCAAAAAAAAAAAAAAAAGAAAGAAAGAAAGAAAAGAAAAGAAAATATTTTCTTGGAATTGGAAATAAGTTTCCTGAATATCCTTTCTGTGTCTATGGTTTTCTATGGTTTTTATCTTGGGGGATTTCCTTAGGTTTTTAAGTAAAGATACAGTTAGAATTAATTTTTTAGAAGAAATGGGTGAATAGAAGTAGTGAGATAGGGGGTTGGGGATTTAGCTCAGCGGTAGAGCGCTTGCCTAGCAAGCGCAAGGCCCTGGGTTCGGTCCCCAGCTCCGGAAAAGAAAAAAGAAGTAGAGAGATAAGGGTTGGGGATTTAGCTCAGTGGTAGTGCTCTTGCCTAGCAAGTGCAAGGCCCTGGGTTCGGTCCCCAGCTCCAAAAAAAAAAAAAAAAAAAAAGAAGTAGAGAGATGAAACGGACACTTCCCAGGGATAAGAAAATCATTTCCTTAATGAATACATCTACAGGGCAATTGAAGACACAGGATTCCTTGGGAGTTATGCTGAACCACCAAGCAAAAGGAATCAGCGATTGGGAGAAATTTTGCCAACTCACCAAGTTGAATGAATCTCATGTAACAGCTTGTGTGTGACATGTATGGATGACTAACTGTTTGTGTAGAACAGGCAATACATGCATAAGAATGAAGATGAGTATGAATGTACAGCTTGCTGGCATCTTAGAGCATTTCATATTTTTCTGTTGCCTAGGTTCACCAATTACCCCCCAACCACCATTCCTGATAATCTCACCATCACCCAGGAATGTGGTGATCACCTTTTGTCTTTCTTGTGTCATTTTATTTTACTGTTCAGGTATCAAAAGATAAGAACTAAACGCTCTGTGAACTGTTATATTGCATATGATAAATAAGCAAAATTGTTCCCTCTGGATTTGTTGCATTGAATTGATCATTGTTTTGAAACCTTGTCATAACTTAAAGAGCAGCTCTTGAATGGCAGTCAAATTTTAAATGTTGTAGTGTGAAATTTCACTAGACGTTGGCAATTGATAGTACATTTTTCAACAACGAAGATAATAGTTACATTGTCGAGGGCCTGCATATCCAGGAGAGGATGAGACAGGAGGCAGTGAAACTGACTGGGAATCTGTGGGAATAATACAGAAACTATAATAATTTTGCAGGATTCTGTTTACACCATGATCAGTATCTACAAAGGACAGAGTATACATAGCAAGCATCATCTAATTATGTAAACTTCTTAGGACTTAGACACTTTTCAATATAACAGACCAATCATCGCTCTACATGTAGGTTGATGTCAAAGCAATACATGATTGGACAGTGGAGAGTGGGGTGTGGACAAAGTTTTGGTAAAGCAGGAGAGGAGGAAGGAGAGAGAATCAAGATAGAGATAATGGAGCAGGATGATCCAGATCCAGGTGAAGTAGGTCAACTTTATCTTCTTTAGGTGGGCCGTTCATATCTTTATTAATTGACAGTGAATTTATTGTGTGGATGTATTGTGGGTTGAGAATTTAACATATCAATCTAATTGCTAATTTATAAGTTTCCGCAACTTTGATTTACCGGGCTAAAGAGGACAGTGTGTGAAAGAAATGGCTGAGAGGCAGTTGGAGCATGTAGATCTGGTTCTGTTGCCAGCAAGGGCCTGCTGAAAGAGATGTATGTGTGTGTGCCAGGCATGGTAGTCACCTCCTAGAGAACCACTCAGAGGACCGCAAAAGGGGAGACACCAAGGCAGAGTAGCAGCCAGAACAAGCGGTTCCAGCTCGCAGGAACGGAAATCCAAGGATTCTTTTTAATTTTTACTGCAACATAGTCACATGTTGTGAATGTGGGACTTTTTAAAACAGTTATTACCCCGAAAAATGGTTTTATTTCAGTTAGAATTTGTGCATTTATCAACAGTTACTGAGTTTGGGAGTATAGAAGGAGCAAGATTTGAAGAAATTAGAGAATTAAAGAATTTTGGATTGTGGTATCTTAGGAATTTAAGACTCACCTAGAAAATGCATTTTATTTTATTTAAATGTAAGGACATATACAGGTTTTAAAGAAAGATTTTTTCCCCAGAGTGGATATATAGTGCTGAATTTAACAAAAGCATTGAGGCCAAGGAGTGGTGGGTACGTGGGGAAAGAGCAACAGAACCTGTGCTGGAAAGGGAGAAAATAGTAACAAGTTGAAGCTTGAACCTCAGGTAAATATCAGATAATCTTCTTTCTCATTCTGATTACAGGATTTTTTTAATGGAGGAAGACATAAAATTCTGGCATCCAAATAGAAAGCCTGAAAAAGAACGAGGAAATGAGGAAAAAATACTCCAGGCTATAATAGGTCACTCTAGTTTGTAACCTTCTATCCTTGGTAAAGATGCTTATATTTACTTATGAAAAAGCATTCCAAACAGACATTGTATTTAAATAGTAGTTCTCTCTTCCTGGTTGCTGCCTCCGCAGAGAGCCCGTGGGCAGCACCCTGCGAGCAAACTTGAGCCTCGGGACCACAGGTAAGACCAACTTGTCTGTTGCAAGAAGGCTGCCTGGTGAAATCGGGACACACTGAGGCAGAATTCCTCTAGGACCTGGCACCTCCTGTGTTTACCGGAAGTCCCACACCCGCGGATCCCGGCCCGAGGCAGCTCTCTGCTCCCAGACCCCGTGGGAAAGAGACCTCACCGCCTGATCAGGTGGGCACTCCTGAGGCTGCATGAGCTCCCGGAAGGGGCGGCACAGGTCTTCCTGGTTGCTGCCTCCGCAAAGAGCCCGTGGGCAGCACCCCGCAAGCGATCTTGAGCCTCGGGACCACAGGTAAGACCAACTTTTCTGCTGCAAGAAAGCTGCCTGGTGAACTCAAGACACAGGCCCACAGGAACAGCTGAAGACCTGTAGAGAGGAAAAACTACACGCCCGAAAGCAGAACACTCTGTCCCCATAACTGACTGAAAGAGAGGAAAACAGGTCTACAGCACTCCTGACACACAGGCTTATAGGACAGTCTAGCCACTGTCAGAAATAGCAGAACAAAGTAACACTAGAGATAATCTGATGGCGAGAGGCAAGCGCAGGAACACAAGCAACAGAAACCAAGACTACATGGCATCATTGGAGCCCAATTCTCCCACCAAAACAAACATGGAATATCCAAACACACCAGAAAAGCAAGATCTAGTTTCAAAATCATATTTGATCATGATGCTGGAGGACTTCAAGAAAGACGTGAAGAACTCCCTTAGGGAAACACAGGAAAACATTAATAAACAAGTAGAAGCCTGCAAAGAGGAATCGCAAAAATCCCTGAAAGAATCGCAAAAATCCCTGAAAGAATTCCAGGAAAACACAATCAAACAGTTGAAGGAATTAAAAATGGAAATAGAAGCAATCAAGAAAGAACACATAGAAACAACCCTGGATATAGAAAACCAAAAGAAGAGACAAGGAGCTGTAGATACAAGCTTCACCAACAGAATACAAGAGATGGAAGAGAGAATCTCAGGAGCAGAAGATTCCATAGAAATCATTGACTCAACTGTCAAAGATAATGTAAAGCGGAAAAAGCTACTGGTCCAAAACATACAGGAAATCCAGGACTCAATGAGAAGATCAAACCTAAGGATAATAGGTATAGAAGAGAGTGAAGACTCCCAGCTCAAAGGACCAGTAAATATCTTCAACAAAATCATAGAAGAAAACTTCCCTAACCTAAAAAAAGAGATACCCATAGGCATACAAGAAGCCTACAGAACTCCAAATAGATTGGACCAGAAAAGAAACACCTCCCGTCACATAATAGTCAAAACACCAAACGCACAAAATAAAGAAAGAATATTAAAAGCAGTAAGGGATAAAGGTCAAGAAACATATAAAGGCAGACCTATCAGAATCACACCAGACTTCTCCCCAGAAACTATGAAGGCCAGAAGTTCCTGGACTGATGTCATACAGACCCTAAGAGAACACAAATGCCAGCCCAGGTTACTGTATCCTGCAAAACTATCAATTAACATAGATGGAGAAACTAAGATATTCCATGACAAAACCAAATTTACACAATATCTTTCTACAAATCCAGCACTACAAAGGATGATAAATGGTAAAGCCCAACATAAGGAGGCAAGCTATACCCTAGAAGAAGCAAGAAACTAATCGTCTTGGCAACAAAACAAAGAGAGTGAAAGCACACAAACATAACCTCACATCCAAATATGAATATAGCGGGAAGCAATAATCACTATTCCTTAATATCTCTCAACATCAATGGCCTCAACTCCCCAATAGAAAGAAATAGATTAACAAACTGGATACGCAACGAGGACCCTGCATTCTGCTGCCTACAGGAAACACACCTCAGAGACAAAGACAGACACTACATCAGAGTGAAAGGCTGGAAAACAAATTTCCAAGCAAATGGTCAGAAGAAGCAAGCTGGAGTAGCCATTCTAATATCAAATGAAATCAATTTTCAACTAAAAGTCATCAAAAAAGATAAGGAAGGACACTTCATATTCATCAAAGGAAAAATCCACCAAGATGAACTCTCAATCCTAAATATCTATGCCCCAAATACAAGAGCACCTACGTTTGTAAAAGAAACCTTACTAAAGCTCAAAACACACATTGCACCTCACACAATAATAGTGGGAGATTTCAACACCCCACTCTCATCAATGGACAGATCATGGAAACAGAAATTAAACAGTGATGTCAACAGACTAAGAGAAGTCATGAGCCAAATGGACTTAACGGATATTTATAGAACATTCTATCCTAAAGCAAAAGGATATAACTTCTTCTCAGCTCCTCATGGTAATTTCTCCAAAATTGACCATATAATTGGTCAAAAAACGGGCCTCAACAGGTACAGAAAGATAGAAATAATCCCATGCGTGCTATCGGACCACCACGGCCTAAAACTGGTCTTCAATAACAAGAAGGGAAGAATGCCCACATATACGTGGAAATTGAACAATGCTCTACTCAATGATAACCTGGTCAAGGAAGAAATAAAGAAAGAAATTAAAAACTTTTTAGAATTTAATGAAAATGAAGGTACAACATACCCAAACTTATGGGACACAATGAAAGCTGTGCTAAGAGGAAAACTCATAGCGCTGAGTGCCTGCAGAAAGAAACAGGAAAGAGCATATGTCAGCAGCTTGACAGCACACCTAAAAGCTCTAGAACAAAAAGAAGCAAATACACCCAGGAGGAGTAGAAGGCAGGAAATAATCAAACTCAGAGCTGAAATCAACCAAGTAGAAACAAAAAGGACCATAGAAGGAATCAACAGAACCAAAAGTTGGTTCTTTGAGAAAATCAACTAGATAGATAAAACCTTAGCCAGACTAACAAAAGGACACATGGAGTGTGTCCAAATTAACAAAATCAGAAATGAAAAGGAGACATAACTACAGATTCAGAGGAAATTCAAAAAATCATCAGATCTTACTATAAAAACCTATATTCAACAAAACTTGAAAATCTTCAGGAAATGGACAATTTCCTAAACAGATACCAGGTACCGAAGTTAAATCAGGAACAGATAAACCAGTTAAACAATCCCATAACTCCTAAGGAAATAGAAGCAGTCATTAAAGGTCTCCCAACCAAAAAGAGCCCAGGTCCAGACGGGTTTAGTGCAGAATTCTATCAAACCTTCATAGAAGACCTCATACCAATATTATGCAAACTATTCCACAAAATTGAAACAGGTGGATCACTACCGAATACCTTCTACGAAGCCACAATTACTCTTATACCTAAACCACACAAAGGCACAACAAAAAAAGAGAACTTCAGACTAATTTCCCTTATGAATATCGACGCAAAAATACTCAACAAAATTCTGGCAAACCGAATTCAAGAGCACATCAAAACAATCATCCACCATGATCAAGTAGGCTTCATCCCAGGCATGCAGGGATGGTTTAATATACGGAAAACCATCAACGTGATCCATTATATAAGCAAACTGAAAGAACAGAACCACATGATAATTTCATTAGATGCTGAGAAAGCATTTGACAAAATTCAACACCCCTTCATGATAAAAGTCCTGGAAAGAATAGGAATTCAAGGCCCATACCTAAACATAGTAAAAGCCATATACAACAAACTAGTTGCTAACATTAAACTAAATGGAGAGAAACTTGAAGCAATCCCACTAAAATCAGGGACTAGACAAGGCTGCCCACTCTCTCCCTACTTATTCAATACAGTTCTTGAAGTTCTACCCAGAGCAATCAGACAACAAAAGGAGATCAAGGGGATACAGATCGGAAAAGAAGAAGTCAAAATATCACTATTTGCAGATGACATGATAGTATATTTAAGTGATCCCAAAAGTTCCACCAGAGAACTACTAGAGCTGATAAACAACTTCAGCAAAGTGGCTGGGTATAAAATTAACTCAAATAAATCAGTTGCCTTACTCTATACAAAAGAGAAACAAGCCGAGAAAGAAATTAGGGAAACGACACCCTTCATAATAGACCAAAATAATATAAAGTACCTCGGTGTGACTTTACCCAAGCAAGTAAAAGATTTGTACAAGTACTTCAAGACACCGGGGAAAGAAATTGAAGAAGACCTCAGAAGATGTAAAGATCTCCCATGCTCATGGATTGGCAGGATTTATATAGTAAAAATGGCCATTTTACCAAAAGCAATCTAAAGATTCAATGCAATCCCCATCAAAATACCAATCCAATTCTTTAAAGAGTTAGACAGAACAATTTGCAAATTCATCTGGAATAACAAAAAACCCAGGATAGCTGAAGCTATCCTCAACAATAAAAGGACTTCAGGGGGAATAACTATCCCTGAACTCAAGCAGTATTACAGAGCAATAGTGATAAAAACTGCATGGTATTGGTACAGAGACAGACAGATAGACCAATGGAATAGAATTGAAGACCCAGAAATGAACCCACACACCTATGGTCACTTGATTTTTGACAAAGGAGCCAAAACCATCCAATGGAAAAAAGATAGCATTTTCGGCAAATGGTGCTGGTTCAACTGGAGGTCAACATGTAGAAGAATGCAGATCGATCCATGCTTATCACCCTGTACAAAGCTTAAGTCCAAGTGGATCAAGGACCTCCACATCAAACCAGACACACTCAAACTAATAGAAGAAAAACTAGGGAAGCATCTGGAACACATGGGCACTGGAAAAAATTGCCTGAACAAAACACCAATGGCTTACGCTCTAAGATCAAGAATCAACAAATGGGATCTCATAAAACTGCAAAGTTTCTGTAAGGCAAAGGACACTGTGGTTAGGACAAATCGGCAACCAACGGATTGGGAAAAGATCTTTACAAATCCTACAAGAGATAGAGGCCTTATATCCAAAATATACAAAGAACTCAAGAAGTTAGACCGCAGGGAGACAAATAACCCTATTAAAAAATGGGGTTCAGAGCTAAACAAAAATTCACAGCTGAGGAATGCCGAATGGCTGAGAAACACCTAAAGAAATGTTCAACATCTTTAGTCATAAGGGAAATGCAAATCAAAACAACCCTGAGATTTCACCTCACACCAGTGAGAATGGCTAAGATCAAAAACTCAGGTGACAGCAGATGCTGGCGAGGATGTGGAGAAAGAGGAACACTCCTTCATTGTTGGTGGGATTGTAGACTGGTACAACCATTCTGGAAATCAATCTGGAGGTTCCTCAGAAAATTGGACATTGAACTGCCTGAGGATCCAGCTATACCTCTCTTGGGCATATACCCAAAAGATGCCTCAACATATAAAAGAGACACGTGCTCCACTATGTTCATTGCAGCCTTATTTATAATAGCCAGAAACTGGAAAGAACCGAGATGCCCTTCAACAGAGGAATGGATACAGAAAATGTGGTACATCTACACAATGGAATATTACTCAGCTATCAAAAACAATGACTTTATGAAATTCGTAGGCAAATGATTGGAACTGGAAAATATCATCCTGAGTGAGCTAACCCAATCACAGAAAGACATACATGGTATGCACTCATTGATAAGTGGCTATTAGCCCAAATGCTTGAATTACCCTAGATCCCTAGAACAAACGAAACTCAAGACGGATGATCAAAATGTGAATGCTTCACTCCTTCTTTAAATGAGGAAAAAGAATACCCTTGGCAGGGAAGGGAGAGGCAAAGATTAAAACAGAGACTGAAGGAACACCCATTCAGAGCCTGCCCCACATGTGGCCCATACATATACAGCCACGCAATTAGACAAGATGAATGAAGCAAAGAAGTGCAGACCGACAGGAGCCGGATGTAGATCGCTCCTGAGAGACACAGGCAGAATACAACAAATACAGAGGCGAATGCCAGCAGCAAACCACTGAAATGAGAATATGTCCCCCGTTGAAGGAATCAGAGAAAGAACTGGAAGAGCTTGAAGGTGCTCGAGACCCCATATGTACAACAATGTCAAGCAACCAGAGCTTCCAGGGACTAAGCCACTACCTAAAGACAATACATGGACTGACCCTGGACTCTGACCCCATAGGTAGCAATGAATATCCTAGTAAGAGCACCAGTGGAAGGGGAAGCCCTGGGTCCTGCTAAGTCTGAACCCCCAGTGAACTAGACTATGGCGGGGGAGGGTGGCCATGGGAGGAGGGTAGGGAGGGGAACACCCATAAGGAAGGGGAGGGGGGAGGGGGATGTTTGCCTGGAAACCGGGAAAGTGAATAACACTCGAAATGTATATAAGAAATACTCAAGTTAATAAAAAAATAAAATAAAATAAAAACAAATAGTAGTTCTCCCTCAATAAATCCACAGTTGACTACTTTGGCCAACCATGTTGATTGTGTGCATTTCGCCCTAGTGTGATGCTTTTACTGGTTGCTATGACATTTTTCTCAACCAGCCCATGAGCCTCCTACCAACTACACCAGCTTACCAATTCTCTGAATCTCTCACACCTGTAAAAACATTTAGAAAAAATTTGAATGCATCAACACGTGGTGTCAATTTGGGCTCAAAATGTAGGCTTAATATTCTGTTTTCCTGTATTGTCAGCATCAAATGTGAGGCTTTTAGTATGTGGAATCCCATGATAAAGCGTGATTTAAAAAAGGTACATATTCCCGTAGATGCCCATTTTACTGACCAGTTTTCTAAAACTGAAAGGCAGGAAAGAAAGCCTTGAAATATAAATCCTGTTATATATCTTTCATAATGTCAAACATCCATATAAATTTAGTGCATTTAAGTATCCTGCAGTTAGTTCTTTAAACTTCTAAAAAAAATTTCCAGCTAATCAGGTAGGTTCTCTTCATCAGAGAAATACTATTTCCTGACCTGGAGGTAACAAATCAAATCAGCAGTTTGAAGTTTTGAATCTCAGTTTGGTAACCCAAGTAAAAATTTCCATGCCCAGGCACTATCACCTGACTCTGAATTTCCATATGCAAACCTTCTGGACCTTGATTTTACAAGTATGGGTAATCATGGACTCAGTTTCTGTAATGCTATTTTAGTGTCTGATTGTCTTCACAGTCCAGTGGTCAAGTCCAACTAGAGAAATGACAATTTTCAAATTAGTTATTTCCTTGGGCACATATTCGTTTTCAAGGTTTTAACAATAGATTATTTGCATATATTTCTGCTTCTCTATGGTAAAGTTTTATATGACATTTTCTCTTCGTGTGGGGTTATCTTTTTCCTTGTAGATATGACATTCTTGTCAAGAAGCAACTTAAGGAAGGAAAGAGGAATGATGTATTTAAGCTTATAGTTTAAGAATTAATATAGCCCAACCTGAAAAATATGTGAGGTAGCTTGTGACATTGCATCCACATTCAGGATGCAGAGAGATGAGATGCTGATTAGAGGTTCAATATCTCCTTTCAGTTATCCATACAGGACCCTAACTCACAGGTGTTGCCATTTATATTCATGGTGAGGCTTCTATGTTCTATTACATCATTATCGACACACCCGGAATCATGGTTCCATATAAAGTCACATCAAAGTTCCCTTAAGCTTGTAATGTGTATGTATTGGCAAACATTTATGTGTCTCCCTCTATCCATTGTCCCCAAGAAGACTTGCCTTTTCTTGGATTTAATAAAAACTCATCAAAAGACAGATTCTGGTTGAGATAAGTCTTAATCAACCTCTCCTACTTTTTAGACTTTCACAGATTTGCAAGTTCATCAATAACTCTTAGTAGAAACCTTGCTGACTGACTGTACTAAATATTGGTGAAGTCACGATACTTGTCAGAATTGTGTACAAGAACTTCAAGGTTAAGGTTTAAGTGCCCAAGTTCCACAGTCTACATCCAGTTCTCTAGTTCCTTATTATCCATCATTACAGTTTTCTAATTCAGTTGCCAGATTTTCTACAGTTGACAGAAATTAGTGATCATTATTGGATGGCAAATGAATATGAAGTCAGAATAATTAGACAGACTTACCTACAATGACAGCACATCATGAAGGTATTATCTAATATTACTGTTCTTATATCCAACCATCTATTTTTAGTCTGTTCTGAATTAGTGTGTACAGCAACAATCTCCTATTTCATCTTTGTCTGGTTTAAAAGTTACAGAAGTTCTTTATTTGCAGATCTGGATATTTCTCTTTGCAGGAAATGTTTTTCTTCAGTTACACAATCTTTTCAACAATAACCATTAAAAGACTATTATGCAGGCATCAGCCCAAGATAAAATGATAGACCTTTAAGATAGGGTTTTTTTAAACAAATGCCAATGTGTTATCATTCTTCAAAAACACTGTGATCCATAGACTGATGGAAAATTGGTTCTCACATGACTGGAATGAAACTGCATCAAAATGTGTAGTGGTCACTTGCCTTTAAATACCTAGAATTACACATTCTATTTTAAAAAGGCACTTAATGACTGTGCCTGTCATATCGTTGTCTCAGCTCTAGCATTCCAAGACAGGACTATTTGAGGCCATCCCCATGTGCATAGCAAAAATTTGGATCTGGAAATGATAAGTTCATATATCATACATATGAGACATTAATCTTTCCTTACTTTTACTGTGGTAAATTATGTAAAATACTCTCATTTTCTATTGTACATTAGTCATGGTTTTATAAACATTACAAAATTACAAAAACTTAAGGAGTGCTTGTTTCTTTTGAAAAAATACATATAATGTGAATTTAAAATGAGTTCCTTGATATTGTTTCAGCAGAATCCTCTAAGCACAGAAAGATATATCTTTTCAAGGAATTCACATAGCTTAGAAAGACTCTCCCTTACATTTGCAGCATTCAACAAGAACAGGGATACATACACCTTGGGAGATGTTAATAGTCAAGGAAATCCGTTCACCATTATAAAGGGGTAGTAAGCTCTTTCTAGTCATTTTAATAAGTGGGAACGTTCTATTAAAGACATTTTGAAGAACTAGGTATTTATCCCCCAACCATTGTTAAATATGCTGGTGCTTCTTTATGCCCTATGAATTGTAAAGACCATGTTGTTGAGTTGTACCAGCCAAAAGGAGAAAAATTAGCAATATTGAGTTACTACTAAGATTGAAACAAGGATGATAATTTCCAAGACAAAAATGAAGGTCCATGCTATAGAAAAAATGTCTAACACTATCTTTATGAACCTTTTATTCTAGGAAACCTACCACAAAGTTACTGCAATCCCAGGTGAAAGAGTCTAGACTTGACATCTGCATGCCAGAAGCTATATATCAACACAGACATAAACAGGTGTCTGGGTCATGGGATACACTATTCAAAATCCTCAGGAGTGTATATAACAATCTTTGGAATGTGTCTAAATCAAAAGCAAAAAAAATGATTTGGAAGATAGAAATACACGTGTTTGACCATATCCCATTTATTTGAATTAGTTCATTTTGTGTGTGTGTGTGTGTGTGTGTGTGTGTGTGTGTGTGTGTGTGTGTGCACGCGAGTGCACACGTGCGCACAGGGGGGAGGAAATCCACAGTCTGACAGGTATCTATTTTTTAAATTTTGTTTTATTCAATTTATGTGTTTTTATGTGTATATACGTTCATCTCTTAAATTGTTTTGAGATTATAATATAAGCATATTTCTTTCTCCCTCTAAACTTTCTCATATACTACCCCCAACTTTCCTTCAAATTTATGACTTCTTGTTTCATTGTTATTTTACGAATATAAATATATATGTTTCTTTTACATATTATTACCTGCATATGTGTTTTAGGGCTGACTTTTTTAATCTGGACAGACAGTATATGTTTTCCCTTGTGGAAGACCAGCTCCCTTGTTCCCAGGTTTTCACAGTATGGGTCATTTCATAGCGTTGAGACCTCATGGTCTTTTCCTGTTCTATTTTGATATTTATTTTCGTTCACTTCAGATTTGGGCAGCTGTGTTAATGAACCCTTCTGGATGAATCTTATAACATTCATAGGTGACATCTATATACTTTTTAAGTTTTATTTTGTGTGTATGTGTGTGTGTGTTTGTGTGTGTGTGTATGTGTGTGTACATATGTGCAGATACCTGTAGATGCCCGACAATGTGATCAGAATCTGTGGAGTTGGAATTACAGGAAATTGCAAGCCACCTGCTCTGGAATCTGGGACTCTAACTGCAGCCCTTTGGATGAACAGCAAGCTCTCTTAACAACTGAGCCAAAAATTCAGCCTGTATGTTCACTATAGACCTAAACACGTCCTGGTTTTATTTGAGGATAGTGATTCACTTTTGGACTCTATATTTCATGACCATTACATTGTCCTTAGAAATTCCAGGAACAATCCAAGTTTAATGGAAAGGAGTACAAATGTGTTAAGAAGTGAGTCTTATTTGTCCTAACATTCTGAAAGGTCAGCAAGTTGTCCAAATTCTTTAAATTCCTGATCATCCCTGATATTAAATTTACACTGTAGCCTAGTAAGGCACCAATGGAAGGGGACTCCCTTGGTTCTGCCAAGGCTAGACCCCCAGTGAACAGGATTCTTGGGTGGAGAGTGGCAATGCGGGGAGGAAGGGGAGGAGAACACCCATTAGAAGGGGAGGGGGAGGGGTTAGAATGATGTAGGCATGGAAACCGGGAAAGGGAATAACATTTGAAATGTAAATAAGAAATACCCAATTTAATAAAGATGAAAAAAAAAAGAAATGCCTATTTACAAATTGTGATTTTTCCCTGTTCTTTCATCCAATTACATTTGCTTTAGAGTATTCTTTAAATGTGCAGGCCAACTATTCTTATTTCATTTAACTCTAGAGTATAGTATTTCCTGTAGCTTATAATAAAAGAATGAGTATCTTTATAGATTATTTATCAAATGCAAAAACATATAAGGAATGAGAGGTCTGTCAGTGACACCTAGCTCCCAGCAAGTGACAGCTATTTTTTATTTTCAGCTGTAAGAATTTCCAAATTAAAACACAAAAATTTAATACTTAATTTATTTCAACCTGAAATACAATATTGAATGTTCATGTTTTTGTCTATATGCACTTTTACAATTGAGATCACATGATGTGTTATTAGGTGATATGATAATGTCTAATAAGTAGTATACTTTCCATATTGTACACAAACTCTGTATCACTTGATGAGGTTTCCCAAGCACACAAAAAACACAACAAACAAACACACACACACACACACACACACACACACACCAAACACACACACACCAAACACACACACCACACACACACACACACACACACACACACACACACACACACCACACATACACCACACACACAAACTTCTCTCTATGACAAATTAAGAATTAATAACAAAGGACTATCAAAAGTGTTGCCAGTAAAAGAAGTGTTTGATTTGGAGGTAAGATTAATGGGTCGACCCAAATTTTTCTGATTGAAGATGCCCTATTCAGTGTATTTCTTTAGAAAAAAAAATGTGTGTTCTTGTAGACAGAAAAGGCAGTGCTTGTTTGCCTGCTGTGTTTAAGAAATATCCTATTTAATCTACATTATCAAACATGATGGTTTTATATTCTATGATTGACGTTATTCAAAATGGTAGTAATAGTTTAGCTGCTTATAAATTTTTTTGACAAAACGAGTGATGAATTAAAGGATTTAAATCCAAAGGCCTCATTTTCACTTACAATTTATGTGCTTAATTTTTTTTCACAAAACTACAGTTGTACGACTGCATGCATAAATGACTTCTGTCTGTAGCAAATGTGAATTTTTTATTGTATATTTTTTAAAGAGACAAATAAAGTCAAGGAATGGAATACAGACCTGGACATCTGGAATTTAGGGCCATTTGATTATAGTTTAAAATTTAATATACTGAAAGCTTCTTGAGATGCATGCATATATTAAGATGATTTCAATAAAATCACATATTGGGATAGACAGATCCTAATGAGACATCTCTGGTCACCAAATGAAGCTTCAATACCAGGGATGATCTATAATGAATTTATTTCTTGGTCAACAAGGTCACATGGGAATCTGAAAGCCAACCTAAGATGTTACCAAGATTCTAGGCTGCTCTTAGAAGGTAACAATAAGACCTCATCTTGAAGACAGCACTGTGCAAACCACTGAACATAGAGAAGTTGACCTTAGGCCTACATAAAGCCTTCATCACCATAGTAGAAATGTCAACACCAAGTTCTCTGCACCCAAATCCCGTGGGAGAGAGAGCTAAACCTTCAGAGAGGCAGACAAGCCTGGGAAACCAGAAGAGACTGCTCCCTGCACACACATCTCGGACGCCAGAGGAAAAAGCCAAAGACCATCTGGAACCCTGGTGCACTGAAGCTCCCGGAAGGGGCGGCACAGGTCTTCCTGGTTGCTGCCGCTGCAGAGAGCCCCTGGGCAGCACCCCATGAGAGAACCTGAGCCTCGGGACCACAGGTAAGACCAAATTTTCTGCTGCAAGAAAGCTGCCTGGTGAGCTTGGGACACACGGAAGCAGAATTTCTCTAGGACCGGGCACGTTCTGTGTTTACCGGAAGTCCCACACCCGCGGATCCCGGCCCGCAGCAGCTCTCTGCTCCCAGACCCGGTGAGAGAGAGACCCAACCGCCTGGTCAGGTGGGCACTCCTGAGGCTGCAGAGCGGAAGAGACCACCAACACTGCTCACCCCTGCCCACATCCCTGGCCCAAGAGGAAACTGTATAAGGCCTCTGGGCTCCCGTGGGGGAGGGCCCAGGAGCGGCAGGAACCCTGCCTGAGACACCTCCGGAACCTGATAGAAACAGACCGGATAAACAGTTCTCTGCACCCAAATCCCGTGGGAGGGAGAGCTAAACCTTCAGAGAGGCAGACAAGCCTGGGAAACCAGAAGAGACTGCTCCCTGCACACACATCTCGGACGCCAGAGGAAAAAGCCAAAGACCATCTGGAACCCTGGTGCACTGAAACTCCCAGAAGGGGCGGCACAGGTCTTCCTGGTTGCTGCCGCTGCAGAGAGCCTGTGGGCAGCACCCCATGAGCGAACTTGAGCCTCAGGACCACAGGTAAGACCAAATTTTCTGCTGCAAGAAAGCTGCCTGGTGAACTCAAGACACAGGCCCACAGGAACAGCTGAAGACCTGTACAGAGGAAAAACTACACCCCCGAAAGCAGAACACTCTGTCCCCATAACTGACTGAAAGAGAGGAAAACAGGTCTATAGCACTCCTAACACACAGGCTTATAGGACAGTCTAGCCACTGTCAGAAATAGCAGAACAAAGTAACACTAGAGATAATATGATGGCGAGAGGCAAGCGCAGGAAACCAAGCAACAGAAACCAAGACTACATGGCACCATCGGAGCCCAATTCTCCCATCAAAACAAACATGGAATATACAAACACACCAGAAAAGCAAGATCTAGTTCCAAAATCATTTTTGATCATGATGCTGGAGGACTTCAAGAAAGACATGAAGAACTCCCTTAGAGAACAAGTAGAAGCCTACAGAGAGGAATCGCAAAAATGCCTGAAAGAATCGCAAAAATCCCTGAAAGAATTCCAGGAAAACATAAATAAACAAGTAGAAGCCCATAGAGAGGAGACACAAAAATCCCTGAAAGAATTCCAGGAAAACATAATCAAACAGTTGAAGGAATTAAAAATGGAAATAGAAGCAATCAAGAAAGAACACATGGAAACAACCCTGGATATAGAAAACCAAAAGAAGAGACAAGGAGCTGTAGATACAAGCTTCACCAACAGAATACAAGAGATGGAAGAGAGAATCTCAGGAGCAGAAGATTCCATAGAAATCATTGACTCAACTGTCAAAGATAATGTAAAGCGGAAAAAGGTACTGGTCCAAAACATACAGGAAATCCAGGACTCAATGAGAAGATCAAACCTAAGGATAATAGGCATAGAAGAGAGTGAAGACTCCCAGCTCAAAGGACCAGTAAATATCTTCAACAAAATCATAGAAGAAAACTTCCCTAACCTAAAAAAAGAGATACCCATAGACATACAAGAAGCCTACAGAACTCCAAATAGATTGGACCAGAAAAGAAACACCTCCCGTCACATAATTGTCAAAACACCAAACGCACAAAATAAAGAAAGAATATTAAAAGCAGTAAGGGAAAAAGGTCAAGTAACATATAAAGGCAGACCTATCAGAATCACACCAGACTTCTCGCCAGAAACTATGAAGGCCAGAATGGACTGATGTCATACAGACCCTAAGAGAACACAAATGCCAGCCCAGGTTACTGTATCCAGCAAAACTCTCAATTAACATTGATGGAGAAACCAAGATATTCCATGACAAAACCAAATTTACACAATATGTTTCTACAAATCCAGCACTACAAAGGATAATAAATGGTAAAGCCCAACATAAGGAGGCAAGCTATACCCTAGAAGAAGCAAGACACTAATCGTCTTGGCAACAAAACAAAGAGAATGAAAGCACACAAACATAACTTCACATCCAAATATGAATATAAAGGGAAACAATAATCACTATTCCTTAATATCTCTCAATATCAATGGCCTCAACTCCCCAATAAAAAGAAATAGATTAACAAACTTATTACGCAACGAGGACCCTGCATTCTGCTGCCTACAGGAAACACACGTCAGAAACAAAGACAGACACTACCTCAGAGTGAAAGGCTGGAAAAAACTTTCCAAGCAAATGGTCATAGGAAGCAAGCTGGAGTAGCCATTCTAATATCAAATAAAATCAATTACCAACTAAAAGTCATCAAAAAAGATAAGGAAGGACACTTCATATTCATCAAAGGAAAAATCCACCAAGATGAACTCTCAATCCTAAATATCTATGCCCCAAATACAAGGGCACCTACATACGTAAAAGAAACCTTACTAAAGCTCAAGACACACATTGCACCTCACACAATAATAGTGGGAGATTTTAACACCCCACTCTCATCAATGGACAGATCATGGAAACAGAAATTAAACAGTGATGTCGACAGACTAAGAGAAGTCATGAGCCAAATGGACTTAACGGATATTTATAGAACATTCTATCCTAAAGCAAAAGGATATACCTTCTTCTCAGCTCCTCATGGTACTTTCTCCAAAATTGACCATATAATTGGTCAAAAAACGGGCCTCAACAGGTACAGAAAGATAGAAATAATCCCATGCGTGCTATCGGACCACCACGGCCTAAAACTGGTCTTCAATAACAGTAAGGGAAGAATGCCCGCATATACGTGGAAATTGAACAATGCTCTACTCAATGATAACCTGGTCAAGGAAGAAATAAAGAAAGAAATTAAAAACTTTTTAGAATTTAATGAAAATGAAGATACAACATACCCAACTTATGGGACACAGTGAAAGCTGTGCTAAGAGGAAAACTCATAGCGCTGAGTGCCTGCAGAAAGAAACAGGAAAGAGCATATGTCAGCAGCTTTACAGCACACCTAAAAGCTGTAGAACAAAAAGAAGCAAATACACCCAGGAGGAGTAGAAGGCAGGAAATAATCAAACTCAGAGCTGAAATCAACCAAGTAGAAACAAAAAGGACCATAGAAAGAATCAACAGAACCAAAAGTTGGTTCTTTGAGAAAATCAACAAGATAGATAAACCCTTAGCCAGACTAACGAGAGGACACAGAGAGTGCGTCCAAATTAACAAAATCAGAAATGAAAGGGAGACATAACTACAGATTCAGAGGAAATTCAAAAAATCATCAGATCTTACTATAAAAACCTATATTCAACAAAATTTGAAAATCTTCAGGAAATGGACAATTTCCTAGACAGATACCAGGTATCGAAGTTAAATCAGGAACAGATAAACCAGTTAAACAACCCCATAACTCCTAAGGAAATAGAAGCAGTCATTAAAGGTCTCCCAACCAAAAAGAGCAGAGGTCCAGACAGGTTTAGTGCAGAATTCTATCAAACCTTCATAGAAGACCTCATACCAATATTATCCAAACTATTCCACAAAATTGAAACAGATGGAGCCCTACCGAATTCCTTCTACGAAGCCACAATTACTCTTATACCTAAACCACACAAAGACACAACAAAGAAAGAGAATTTCAGACCAATTTCCCTTATGAATATCGACGCAAAAATACTCAATAAAATTCTGGCAAACCGAATTCAAGAGCACATCAAAACAATCATCCACCATGATCAAGTAGGCTTCATCCCAGGCATGCAGGGATGGTTTAATATACGGAAAACCATCAACGTGATCCATTATATAAACAAACTGAAAGAACAGAACCACATGATCATTTCATTAGATGCTGAGAAAGCATTTGACAAAATTCAACACCCCTTCATGATAAAAGTCCTGGAAAGAATAGGAATTCAAGGCCCATACCTAAACATAGTAAAAGCCATATAGAGCAAACCAGTTGCTAACATTAAACTAAATGGAGAGAAACTTGAAGCAATCCCACTAAAATCAGGGACTAGACAAGGCTGCCCACTCTCTCCCTACTTATTCAATATAGTTCTTGAAGTTCTAGCCAGAGCAATCAGACAACAAAAGGAGATCAAGGGATACAGATCGGAAAAGAAGAGGTCAAAATATCACTATTTGCAGATGACATGATAGTATATTTAAGTGATCCCAAAAGTTCCACCAGAGAACTACTAAAGCTGATAAACAACTTCAGCAAAGTGGCTGGGTATAAAATTAACTCAAATAAATCAGTTGCCTTCCTCTATACAAAAGAGAAACAAGCGGAGAAAGAAATTAGGGAAACGACACCCTTCATAATAGACCCAAATAATATAAAGTACCTCGGTGTGACTTTAACCAAGCAAGTAAAAGATCTGTACAATAAGAACTTCAAGACACTGAGGAAAGAAATTGAAGAAGACCTCAGAAGTTGGAAAGATCTCGCATGCTCATGGATTGGCAGGATTAATATAGTAAAAATGGCCATTTTACCAAAAGCAATCTACAGATTCAATGCAATCCCCATCAAAATACCAATCCAAGTCTTCAAAGAGTTAGACAGAACAATTTGCAAATTCATCTGGAATAACAAAAAACCCAGGATAGCTAAAGCTATCCTCAACAATAAAAGGACTTCAGGGGGAATCACTATCCCTGAACTCAAGCAGTATTACAGAGCAATAGTGATAAAAACTGCATGGTATTGGTACAGAGACAGACAGATAGACCAATGGAATAGAATTGAAGACCCAGAAATGAACCCACACACCTATGGTCACTTGATTTTTGACAAAGGAGCCAAAACCATCCAATGGAAAAAAGATAGCATTTTCAGCAAATGGTGCTGGTTCAACTGGAGGTCAACATGTAGAAGAATGCAGATCGATCCATGCTTATCACCCTGTACAAAGCTTAAGTCCAAGTGGATCAAGGACCTCCACATCAAACCAGACACACTCAAACTAATAGAAGAAAAACTAGGGCAGCATCTCGAACACATGGGCACTGGAAAAAATTTCCTGAACAAAACACCAATGGCTTACGCTCTAAGATCAAGAATCAACAAATGGGATCTCATAAAACTGCAAAGTTTCTGTAAGGCAAAGGACACTGTGGTTAGGACAAATCGGCAACCAACGGATTGGGAAAAAGATCTTTACCAATCCTACAACAGATAGAGGCCTTATATCCAAAATATACAAAGAACTCAAGAAGTTAGACCGCAGGGAGACAAATAACCCTATTAAAAAATGGGGTTCAGAGCTAAACAAAAATTCACAGCTGAGGAATGCCGAATGGCTGAGAAACACCTAAAGAAATGTTCAACATCTTTAGTCATAAGGGAAATGCAAATCAAAACAACCCTGAGATTTCACCTCACACCAGTGAGAATGGCTAAGATCAAAAACTCAGGTGACAGCAGATGCTGGCGAGGATGTGGAGAAAGAGGAACACTCCTCCATTGTTGGTGGGATTGTAGACTGGTACGACCATTCTGGAAATATGTCTGGAGGTTCCTCAGAAAATTGGACATTGAACTGCCTGAGGATCCAGCTATACCTCTCTTGGGCATATACCCAAAAGATGCCTCAACATATAAAAGAGACACGTGCTCCACTATGTTCATTGCAGCCTTATTTTAATAGCCAGAAACTGGAAAGAACCCAGATGCCCTTCAACAGAGTAATGGATTAAAAAATGTGGTGCATCTACACAATGGAATATTACTCAGCTATCAAAAACAATGACTTCATGAAATTCATAGGCAAATGGAATGAACTAGAAAATATAATCCTGAGTGAGGTTACTCAATCACAGAAAAACACACTTGGTATGCACTCATTGGTAAGTTGATATTAGCCAAAAGGCTCAAATTACCCAAGATGCAATCTACAGACCACAGAAAGCTCAAGAAGAAGGATGACCAAATGCAGATATTCCCACTAATTCTTAAGGTGGGGGGATATTCATAAGAGGGGATATGGAGCCCAAGTTTAGAGGAATGACTCAAGGTATGGCCATTCAGAACCTGACACACATGTAGCCCATATATATACAGCCACCAAAACTAGATAAGTTTGATGAAGCTAAAAAAATGCATGCAAAAAAAGGGACCGGATATAGATCTCTCCTGAGAGACACATTCAAAGCATGTCCAATACAGAGGTCAATGCTAGCAGCAAACCACCAAACTGAGAATAAGACCCCCTTGGAGGGAATTAGAGGAAGTATTGAAAGAGTTGAAGGAGCTTGCAATCCCATAAAAACAACAATGCTAACCAACCAGAGCTTCCAGGGACTAAGCCACTACTGAAAGACTATATATGGACTGACCCAGTGCTCTTACTGCATAGTTAGCAGAGAATAGCCTTGTTGGGGCACCAGTGGAAGAGAAAGCCCTTGGTCTTGCCGAAGTTTGAACCTCCAGTGCAGGAAAATATGGGGGAGGGCAATAAGGGGGATGTATGGGGGGAATACCCGTATGAGCGAGCGGGAGGAGGAGGGGAAGGAATGGGGGCTTATGAGCATGACACCTGGAATGGGAATAACGTTTAAAATATACATAAAGAAATATATAATAAAAAGTTTAAAAAAACAAAAAAAATCAAAAAATTAGTACAACAGCAACTGAAGGAAAGGCCATCCAGAAACTGCCCCATTGAGGATCCATTCCATCTGCAGATGCTGAACCTAGACACTATGGTTGATGCCAAGAAGTTAATGCTGACAGAAGCCTGATATAGCTGCTTTCTGAGATGTGCTGCCAGAGCCTGACAAATACAGATGCAGATGCTCACAGGCTATTGGACTGAGCACAGCAACCACAATGTAGGGGTTAGAGGAAGGACTGAAGAAGCTGAAGGGATTTGCAACCCCATAGGAAAAACAACATCAATCAAGCAGATACTCCAGGGATTCTAAGGTCAAAACCACCAACAGAAGAGTACACATGGAGGGATCCGTGCCTCCAGTTGCATATGTAGCAGAGGATGGCCTTATCTGATATCAATGGGAGGGTTGACCCTTGGTCCTGTGAAGGCTTGATGGCCCAGTGTTGGAGAATGCTAAGGCAGTGAGTCAGGAGTGGATGAGTGGGGGAGCACCCTCATAGTAGCAGGGAAAGAGATAGAGGTTACCAAAGGGAAAACTGGGAAAGAGTGTAACATTTGAAGTGTAAAGAAATAAAATAATCAATAAAAAGAGAAAATATGAGAGATTTTGACTCAGAAAATTCATGTTAAGTTTCTACTATAATTTGGGGATTGGTACAAAAAATCAAAGGTGAAAAATTACATCCAGTGATAGTAGTGTATATATATATATATATATATATAAATATTATGAGAAAGATGGCCATTTTAGTGTAATTCCACATGATGCATTTTCCAGGAAAATATCCGATTTCAAAGTAAAATGAATATGTAAAGGAGGACTGAGTTCTTATAAAAGTTATTCACAACAAATTTTTGGTGATTATATTCAGCTTCTCTGACTTATACTCTACAAAAGCTTTGTGTCCCCTCATCAATTTCCTTTATATTGTAAATATATGTTAAATTCTTCCTAGATATTGAACATGTCTGGATATAAAAGAATCATTTTTGAAATGTAGAAAAGTATCATTGTGAAGAGTAGTCACTCTAGTTGTTTTGTCTAAAACAGGACACTTGCTCTGCAGAAAAGGAGAAATAAATGAAATATTTTCTTTCAAAAATAAGAAAGCAAGAGAAAGATTTACACGTTATGCAATTTGAGTTCCTTTGAAACTGTCTGGTTTCCTCTTGATGTAAGAGAAGCTCCATTAGTGAGAGGAAAGACTTTTCATTGAAAAAGTGGCATTCTGGGTTTGGTCTTCCAACTATTTAGTGTAGGATCATCGCTTTGGTATTATAAAGCTCTTGAATAAAAGGTGAAATGTCGCAACAATATTATGTAACTGTGGCACTTTTAATGGGAGTTGATTTGAGAAAGGGTATCTTTCTTTGTACAGTGCAAAGGTGAAAGGCTATCTCTGTGTATTTCATAATTTGTGTTAGCCAACTTTTAAGGTGGTTTATCCACAAACTTTTAAGTTGGATTATCCACAAACTCTTCCTTGTATTCTGCTCTGCTCCATTTTCTCCATGGCTAATGAAGACTACAACCAGGTGACTAATTAAGGTGGTACTGTGGGCAGAGTGTGTACCTGGCATCTATTTCTGTTCTATACTTGGACAAACAGTTTTCTAGACTCCATTTGTTCAAAAGACTGTCTTTTCTCTAATATATACTTTTGGCATGTTTGTCAAAAATCAGCTAGAGAGATGGGAGTGCAGTTGAAAGTTCATATCACTCTCAGAAAGAACCCATATTTTGTTAGAAGTACCCATATTAGGTTGCTCATAACCATCCATAACTTCAGCCCCAATGATCTGATGCCCTCTTCAGGCCTTCACTGATCCCGCACTCATGTGTACATATGCACATTACAACTGAAAATAAAATAAATCTTTACAATGTCAGGTGGTTTAATCACATAGGTTTATATCTGTGTTATAACCCACTGACCTATGTGTCCACATTTAGGCCAGAATTATAGCTATTTCCTATTTTGTTTCTCTAGAATAAACTTAAAGTCAAATGCAGTAATTCTTCCAGAATTATTGTTTGCTGAGTATGACTTTGGCTACCTGAGGTCTCTATGCTAATTCTGAGATGATTTTTTTTCTTTTTCTCTAAAGAATGGAATTGGAATCTGATGACAATTGCTTTGAATCTGTAGAAAGCTTCTGGTAAAATGATCACTTTCTCAATTCTTTTAATCCACGATCATGAGTTATAGAGCATTAAATATTATCCACAAGTTAGTTAGCCAATATACATATGGCCTGCCAGCCTAGACATCTTGGTCTGACCATTAAACACATGGCTACATGTATCCTCATTAGTTTCATTGTATTGCTGTAAATATTAGTTTACCAAAGGTTTTTTCCCTACCAACTTGTACCCTAAAGCCACTTATATATTTCATAAAATATATTTTATTATATTTCCCCTTCCTAAGCTCAGTCTAGATCCTCCAATCTCTGTAACACCCAATTTCATATGTTCCCTCCTTCTCCCTCACTCCCTGTCTCGTTCTCTCTCTAAAATTAATTTAACATCAACAACAAAAATTCCTATAAGTCAAACATTATCACAACAACAACAACAACAACAACAAAAAAAAAAGCACATGCTAAATGATCATGAAGTTTATTTTGTGTTGGCCAACTTCTCCTCAGCAGTGACTCCACTTTGGAGAAAACTTTCCTAACAGTTACCAATTGCAAATTGCTTCTTGCTTCTAGTTGTTCTTCCTGTCTTCTTCCCTTTTCATTATTGTGATTTTGATTGATCTGAACTTTTGCATTCTGTAACAGTCTCCGTGAGTCATATGTATAACTGTAAGGCCCTCTTGTGCATGGAAGAACTTATTTTCTAGAAGATTTTAGAACTCTAATGGTTTAGGTCTAATAATCATCAACGCATGCAATGAATTTGGGTAATTCTTGTTTCTTCATTTTCTTCTGTCATAAAATTTTGAAATCTTGACTGAAGCTTGGTTGTGAGCATAGATTGTTACTTGATTCAAAACACTGTGCATCGTTACCATTGCCACCTTCTCTATGAACCTCACCATAATATTTTATCTCCATCCATTGTGTCATACTCTGTGCTCTGCATAGGCTAAAGAGAAAAGTTAGTTCTGAAACACAGGTAAGTCATTTTATCTTCAGTGTTAAAACTACTAATAATGTTTTGCTATACATAACATAGAACAGAAATTTACTTCTAACTCAAAAGTGGTCTCTTTCTAGCTTCCTTGTTCATCTGGATTCTTCCTTGAAGCATTCACTCAGAACGGCATCTTCCTTGCCAAATAGATAAAAGTTGAAATGGTGCCAATAAATAAATTAAATGCATACCCAAAGCTTGATTGATTAGATAATCTAGAGTAGATTCTACACAATAGCACAGGTTTTCAAAACCCCTACTCACTTGCCTATTTCCGTTTTTTACTGGCCATATTAAAAAAAATACCACTCTTAGGAATATACCCAAAAGATGCTCCACCATACCACAGGAGTATGTGTTCAACTATGTTCATAGCTGCCTTATTTGTGATAACCAGAAGCTAGAAACAACCCAGATGTCCCATGACAGAAAATTAGATACAGAAAATGTTATTCATTTACAGAATGGGATACTACTCAGCTATTAAGGACAAGGGCTTCCTAAGTTTTGCAGGCAAATGGATGGAACTAGAAAATATCATCCTGAGTGAGGTAACTCAGACCTAAAAGGACAGGCACGGTATGTACTCACTAATAAGTGGATATTAACCAAAAAAGAAAATTGCAGAATAGTCAAGACACAGTTCACAGAACTCAAAAGTTCAACACCTCAGTCCCACTTTGGAGGGAAAAGAAAGCAACCACAAGGGAGTAGAGAGAGGTACCTGGAGGGAAAGAGGATAGTGGGGGAGAGGGGAACATGATCTGATATTAGTGGATAGAAAAGGACTGAAGTCCTGAGGGAAAGCAGAAAGAATTACAACAGGAACCTGGGGAAGTAGGAGGTTGGGAGGATCCTCTAGAATATAGCAAGAGACCTGGAAGCTGAGAGAATCTCAAGACTCAAAGGGGGGATCCTAGATGAAATGCCCTACAGTGGGGAGAGGGAACTTGTAGAGCCCATCTCCAGCAGAAAGACAGGGCATCAAGTGAAGGATGAGGTTGTCAGCCCACAGTCAAAACTCTGACCATATTTGTTCCTGTTTGGATGAGCTGCAGGGATGGAAATGGTAAAGAAGGTAAACAGCCTGATGTAAAGAAGGTCCAGCAGCAGGCCCAAAGTGGGATGCAGCTCAAAGGGAGGCCCAAGGCCTGACATTGTTACTGTGGCTATGAAGCGCTCACAAAAAGGGACCTATCATGACGGCTCTCCAAAAGACCCAATAAGCAGCTGAAAGAGTCAGATGCAGTTATTTGCACCCAACCAATGAACAGAAGCTGCTGAGCCCTCTGGTTGAATTAGGGAAAAGCTGGAGGAAGATGAGGAGGAGGGCAACCCTGTAAGAGAACCAGAAGTCTCAATTAATCTAAACCACCAAGATCTCTCTGGATCACCAGACAGGCAGCATACACCAGCTGATATGAGGCCCCCAATACACATACAGGGGAGGAATCCTGGGTCTGAGTTCAGTCAAAGATGCACCTAATTCTCAAGAGAATAGAGGCCCCAGGGAGTCTAGACGTTTGTTGTGGTGGGTGGGATGGTGACATCCTTGTGGAGATGGGGGACGGGCAGGGCGAAGGTTTGGGATATGGAACAGTAGGAGGGTGTCCAGGAGTGCAATAAAATCTGGAGTGTAAAAAATAAATAAATAAATAAATAAATAAACAAACAAACACATACATACAAACATACATACATACATACATACATACATACATACATACATACATACATATATACATACATAGATACATACATACTATTCGGCTGTTTTCAGTAGAAAATTCCAGAATCCTTCTTTCAGTGGATTTTCTTGGGAATTAATCATTAACCGTGCATTTATTTGTTTCTAGTGGTCTTTTGCTAATTAAGTTATGCTTGACTTTGTTGGAATTAATAGCCGTGAAAATATAAAATAAAACCGATGTCATTTAAATTATACAATTTTGTTAAATAAAATGTTCTTAAAACGTGTCATGTCCCAGAAATCAAAGGTATTGTTGTTATTTTCTTTAAAACGACCTGGCAACACTTCCATTGGCAGCACTGAAAAGCAGCCTTTGTTCAGGGGTTGTTGAGGGTGCAGTGACTCTATTAGAGCCTCCCCTGCTTGTAGGAATTCAGCTGCACAGAAGACCTCGCTAATGACTATGAGGAGCATCACTTCCTCATTAGCATGGGCAGGAGCATATTAACTGTAATAACTGGATACATCCTTACATATTGGCTCTATTCTTAATGTGATTTACTGGGTGATACTCACACATTTATGGCATGCCATCTTTTATTTGGAAGGTTGATTCATTAGAGTTCACTGGAATGATTATACTCTCATTTTCTTTTTATGCAGTAGTGATTGAGTTTCTTCCTAAAAAACTTTTCTATTTGATCACTATTTTCCTTTAGCACCCTCTTCCTGGATATTACTGACTTCAGACCAAACAGAACTGAGGGAAACTATCCTGGAGGCTGGTTGTCCTCAAGTGATTATAACGTAAAGTCCTTCCAATGAAATGCAAAAGTTTGACAGAGTGAAAGAGGTCTATTATCTCAGCACATGAGAACACATGGGGATTTGAAGTCAGGACAATTTGGACTTCAAGTACATCCTGGGCTACAGAAAAAAATGTGTCATTTTCTTTTTTAATTAAAAGACACTGTCAAATCGAACATTTCAAGTTCATGTTCAAGATATTTCAAGTAAGACTTATTGTGTAATGTCATATTGTGGCAGATAAATGGTAAATGCCATTTGATTTTTCTACTTCTCATTCCCCCAATCACTTTATAAGTAAAGCAACTTATGGATGGAAATAATTGTAAATCTTCAAAATAGTGTAGTTGGGATTTGGTGTGATAACTGCAAGCCAAAAAATGGCTAAAGGTTTCAGTACAGAGAGAAGAAGAAAGAAAGAAAACAGGGTTAGTCTGGGCAGGAAGAGTTAGATACAGATCCAGCCTCATTATATTTGTATGTTTCTCCATAATGTTCTCTTTGTTATTTTAATGATAAAGTTAATAAAAAATTCCCTCTTCTTGATGCTCTACAAAGGTAGAAATGCAGAAAGAAATGCAGAAATAGGTCAAAAAGATTTGAAGTGACATTAAAACCATTCCAATAAAGTTTAAAATTATTAACTTCTTTTCCTACTGAGACACAGGTTTTGTAGTTCTTGTTTTAAGATATGGCAAGAGAATTAATTAACTCAAAAATTTACAGGAAATATGAGTTCATAATGCATCTTAGTTCAGTAAGAAAAGAATGCCTAAAACAATATCTACTATGATTGGGCTTTGAAGAAAAGGAATGTGGAAGGAACCAAACTAGAAAAATATGTTACCCTGAACAGAGATAAACTTTGTTCATTTCCAGTCTCTGTAACACCTTCTCTCTGTAACTTGAACTCTATGTGGTAAACACACTGCTGTGTATTAGGTCCTGGGGCAAAAAGGATTGTGCCTGGAATTTATTTCCTGATGCAAGTTTCTGAGAGACATAAACTTAGAAGATGATAAACATTGTATTACCCATGTTTCTCCTCTGTGGATTATCTGTGAATTCAAGCAATTGGTTCACATGCAGAACATTTTATCTCTATCTATTTGCGAGGTTCATTTGTCTTTCTCTTTACTGTATACTATATAGCTTCCTGAGCAATACTATGTTTTTTTCTTTTGTTTCTTAAAAAGATCCTTCTTAAAATTAATCAAAGAAGGAATCAACTTTTTCTCATGCTAATACCTATTTTGCAAGAGGCTAGTGCAATGACCTTGAAGGCTAGTGGTTATCTCCTGGTTCAGATTGTGTTAGAGCATGTGTGAGGGGAAGTGCCCATTTTCTTATTTAGAAATACTCTTCATTTTTACTGTTTGTCAAGATGTGGAGAATGGGTGTGTTTTTGAATCTTTTCTTTCCATTGGATACATGATGAATTGTAACCTTTTTGAACATTACTGAACCTTCCATGTGTATAACAGAATCGATATTTTAAAAATGTTTTGAAATTGCCACTTTTCATATCATTCATCAGGCCTGAGAAAGATGTTTAACATGCAATGGATCCTTTTTAGAAATGTCTCTAAATACTCCCAGGTCATGGGGTTGGGGATTTAGCTCAGTGGTAGAGCGCTTGCCTAGCAAGCGCAAGGCCCTGGGTTCGGTCCCCAGCTCCGATAAAAAAAAGAAAAGAAAAAAAAAGAATTAACAACTTTGCCCTCCTGGTCTAAGCCGGTGGACTGGTCAACTTTTGGGGCTGGGGATTTAGCTCAGTGGTAGAGCGCTTACCTAGGAAGCGCAAGGCCCTGGGTTCGGTCCCCAGCTCCGGAAAAAAAAAATACTCCCAGGTCATCAACTAATAATTAGTTTAAGAACCTATTCATTGCCAGGTGCTGTCTAGGACTTCATAACTATTCTTTTGTTAAATCTTGCAATTATTCCAAAACACACTGTAGTACTTCTTTCTAATTGGAGAGCTTCCCTTAATGATTTTAATGCCCAGGTACACATCTTTACACACAGATGGAGACTTTATAGTATTACATTTTCTGTAATTATTAAAGTATGAAAATAAAACAGATAAAGGAAAATACTGTAATTCACTTGCTTTTACTTAGTGATTAGTCTGAAATTGATTGCATGTCCACAAGACTACAGGAATACCTGTGTTAACTGTGAAGAATTATAAAGTTAAAAAGTATCACGTAGTTTAGATGAATGTGATCCTCCTAATTTGACATGTCTTCCATAGGTCCCTGTGTTTCAACACTAGATACTAAGCAGGTGGTACTGATTATTTAAAGATTGGTTGATTTCTATTTAAATTTATTGTACATACTTTGCATGCATGTAAGTGATCACATGAGTGTCAGATGCCATTACACCAGAAGAGGGCACTGCATACCATGATACTAGAGTTACATGCAATTGTGAGCTACCGGATATGAGTGCTGGAGATCAAGTCCAAGTCATCTGTAAGAGTAGCCAGTGTTCTTATTGGCTGAGCCTTCCTACTAACCCTAATAATGCTTTTTGATGAGGTCGTAAAAACTTTAGGAGGTGAGACTTAACTGGAGGAAGTGAGTTACCCACAGAAGGCAACACTTTGTTAAAAAAAATAATAATAATAAGAGCCCTACCTCCTGCCTTGGGATCTGTTTCCTAATATACTCTGGTGTAAGATCCTGCAGAACAAGCTCCCACTGTGATAGAGCTCTGTCATTATCACATGTTCCTTATTATGATGTGCTATACCACATCACAAGAACTACAATGTAAATGGAACCTTCCTTCTCTACGTAGTTCTTATCAAGTAGTGTCACAGTACAAGGCAATGAGCTAATACGATGAGCTTCTCTATACATTGGTACTTGTGAACATGCCTTTCTATGAATCTTATCTTACATGACCAAGCACTTATCCAAAGAGTATTCTCTTGAAGCTCTCACGTAATCTAGACGTTACAAAACCCATCAATATGAGAAACCTGAAAATAGAAAAGGATTTTTTATAAAAGTGAACTTTTTGAATTACAGAAACTTTCAATTATTAAAAAGAAAGTCATTTTATTTTTTAATTATGCGACCACTAAGTGCTTCTTGATGAAGCATGACTTTTATAGCCAAAATGAAATTGGGCCCCCTTTCATTTAGAAGTAATTTCGGATCAGAGAAAGATTCAGAACCCATAGTTCAGTGCATACTCCATTTATAAGAAGCATTTTAGGACCACTGATGTAAGTCAGAAACACAGCTAGTTAGCTTAGGTGTTAGTTATAATTCCTGATATTTGTCGAAATATCAACCTGTTCTTCTTCAATGAAATAGATTCCATCTTTAAAGTGAATTTGAATGTGGTCAAAGCAAATAGAAAGGGCTAGCAACAACATAAAACATAAAATCAAATTTTATAATGCCTGTCTGTAGCCTCAACCCTGACATCAACTGACTAATTACCTCTTGAAATTGATAGTCAGGAGTGGTATAAAGCCCAACAAATCTATGACAAATGATGGTGCTGAATTTTGAAAATAAATGGAAGATTCATAATCCAACGTTGTCTCAAAAACTTTTTAAAGACAAGATCAAATTTATTTAGCTTTCTTTAAATGTGTAGCTACATGTTAATCATGGATGAGATGCCATATTTGAAACTCAAATACTCTCAAAATTTAATTTGAAAAATGAGAACTGAATACAAACAACTAAAATTATCACCATATTTTTCCCAAAATCAAGTTTAGTGGAATATACAGAGAATTTATTTTGTCATCATGGTGTACATCTAACATGAGCATGAAAACCTCTGCTATGCCTTGGTAATTTGGACTAAGAAGTTAAAAAAGGTATTCCTTCAAACAGCTAATTTAAACTTTATAATTCACAGGCCATATATGTTTATCGTGTCTTAGAACAAGAATTTCTTCCCATTCGTTTAGGGTTTTTTGTAGTATTTTTATGCTTTTACCTTCTTGTCTCTCAGTGTTGATAGTGTCTGAGTTAATGTTTCAATGTCAGCTATATAGCAACACTCTTTTCCCTAAGGTCAATTTCCTTTTTCTTTCACTTTATGCATCAGAATTTTAATTCATTTCATGGTTAAATTCTCTGCTAAGTCTCAAATTTTAACCATTCTAAGATTAAAGGTCAGATTTAATCATTCTACAAATTGGTATTCTTCAGGTATATACATATGCTTTTGATCATTGGCCACAGGGGCTTACTGATGGGAAAAAATTATAAGACACTGTATTAGAAAATCAATTTATATCATTGGATATATATTCTAATAGTGTAGCTTCTTTCTCTGGCATCTTACCTACATTCCTTAGTAGAAGACAGTTTAGCAATTAGGCAATAAGTCTAAATTTGTAGAGCATGTTGAGCTCTTATATGAGCCTCTCCATTTCTTCTTTATTATTTATTTGAGGGTGTTTGAAGAATGGTGTATGGATGAGGAGAAGAGATGTGTCCATTTCCTAGTGCTTTGGGAAAAAATGACTGTCTTACTGGAAATCCAAAGTACAAAACTTCAGTCTCATTGAAGTAAAGTCTAGGGGCCATGAGGGAGGGTCCCTTTAGGAATGTCTGAGAGAAACATCCATGCCCTTGTGGCTTTTACCTTTCAGAGGTTCTACATAATCCTCAGCTCCTGGATCCTTATTTTCTTCATTCCATTCCTTTGCTTTCACCATACTATATCCTATATTTAACGCTAACACTCTCTCTTCTAAAACCTTTTGATTTCAATTGGTCCCTCTGCATAACATGGAATAATTTCATGCTGAGATCATAAATACAATGGAATATTTTTCAGCTATTAGATAAAGGACATCATGAGGGTGTCTCTATCTTAGACTCTTAGCAGTGGTGGATTCAGAGTCTGAAGTGGGCACCTCCTATAGGCAGGCAGGATCCCCAGAGGAGGGATAAGGACAGCAACCCACTACAAAACTTTTGACCCAAAATGTCTTCTGTCTTCAAGATGTGCAGGAACAAAAATAGAGCAGAAATGGAGGAGGGAATGGCCAACCAATGACTAGCCCAATTTGGGACACATCCCTTGGGCAAGAACCAATCGATGACACTATTAATGATGCTCTGTTATGCTTACAGACAAGAGCCTACCATAAACGTCCTATGTGAGGCACCACCCAGCAGCTAATCAAAACAGATTTAGAAATCTAAGCTAAACATTAGAAGGAGCTTGGTGAGTACTATGGAAGAGCTGGTTGAGGAAGGATTGAGTAATCCAAAAGGATAAGGAATCCACAAGAAAACCAATAGAGTCAACTAACCTGCGCCCTTGGGGGCTCCCAGAGACTGAACCACCAAGCAAAGAGCATACATGAGCTGGACCTAGACCCCTCTGCACATATGAAGCAGAAGTGCAGTTGGGACTCAGGTGAGTCTCCCAATTACTAAAGCACAGGACTGAGTCTGTTCATGCCTGTGGATCCTGTTCCCCTAACTGTACTGCCTTGTCTGGATTGAGTAGGAGAGGAAGTACCTAGTTAGTCCTGCAGTGACTTGATGACTTGATGTACCAGGTTGGGATGCTACACTGGGGAAGGAGATATTCCCCTTCTCAGAAGGAAGGAGAGAGGTGAAGGGAGAGCCTATGTGAGGCGGACTTGTAGGGGAGGGGAACTGTGATTGGGATGTAAAATGAATTACTAATTAAATTAATGAAAAAAATAAGGAAAGGCATCTCAGACCAAGTGACAGAATAGAGTCTATACCTGCCCCTATGCAGATGACATGGTGAGTGCTTCTTGTTTGGCCAGTCATGCATTCCAGAAACTCTAGGAAATAGTCTGAACACCATCATTGTAATCAACTTTAAATAAAATGAAATGTAATTGTCAGTGTTTTGTGTACAGTTTATAGAGAGCTGAATTATAAGGTAGTATCTATATATTTAAACTTAATGGCTGTGATTTTCAATCAAAGTTATATACCTCAATGCTTACAACACATTTTCGTGGCATATATAGAGTGCTTGAAAGGTAAAAAATAATTTGAATGAGAAAAAACATCCAAAATCATCATGGGCATGCTCTACAAGTTTTAGGCTACATAGAAAAGTCTCTGTTTAGGAGGTAGTTCTAGTCTGCTTCCCTGTACGAGGTTTTTAAAAAATCATCTGTAGGGGTTGTGAAGATGACTCAGTATTCTTACAGAGGACACGTATGCGTTCTGTTTTTAGAAGAGTTTTGTTGGATCAAATCTATTGGATATGGAGTGACAATCAGTTTGCAAATACCTGGTGCACATAAATGAAGACAAAACATTGCTAGACAGAAAATAAACAAAATATTTTTAAAGTCATCTCCTTACAAAATGTCATCAGAAATTTAATTCTAGGATCCCATTCTCTACCTAAATAAGCCTCAAATAATTCCCTTAAGAACATTACAAATCCTTAACTGGATTGTATACTTCATAAGTACAAATAGTGCCCTAAATCTTTGTCCTGGAGATCACTTCATAGTGGAACGAAAGAACCATTAGTAAATCTTATTGTTGTTCTTGATGTTTCTAAGGTTGTAGACACTCACTTTATTAACTTAGCTCATAATACCATACTGTTCTCTATACAGGTAAAGGGTTAGGGTTAGATTTGAATGTAAAATGTTGCTCACAGGCTCATGTGTTTGAACACTTGGTTATTAGCTGTTTGGAAAGGAATTGCATTCTGTATCACTTGGTCCTTGAAAACTGACTGTGGCAACGAGGGAATGTAAAAAGGACAGATGCATAAATATACATACAGAAAAGGTAAGGATTGGCTGGGCTGCACTCTGACAGAGCAGCACCTATTAGGTGACAATCCAGGATTTCAATGCATGTATTATATACAAGAGAGTTGAAGGAGCTAGTCTTTATAGGACATGGTCTTAGACACCTGAGAGGAGGGGGCTGTCATTCATGCTTACTGTACACACTGCCAACATTTGCATAGGGACCAGAGCAACATTTTGTCAATTCCCTGAGCCTGATCATGGAGAAAGTTTTTCCAATCCCCATAAGTCTGATGTACTGGAGTCCTTGACACATGTACTCATGGTTCTTCCTCCGTTACTCAAATAAATATTGTGAAAATACAGGAGATAATCTGGCTGAAGGAAGATGGTCATTGTGGTAAGTTTTTCTATTTTAGTTTCTTACCAGCATATGCAGTATGAGCAGGAAGTCTCTTGTTTCTGGTACCTTGCCTACCCCACCACAATGCTGCATTCTCCTGGAATTTTCAGGTAAGATAAACCCTTTCCTCTTTAGTTGCCTTGACAGAAATTTTATCAAAGCAACTTTGACAGTAATTAACACACACACATACACACACACACATACACACACACACACACACACACACACACACACACACACACACACCACACACCACACACCACATGGTGGGGGGAGGAGAGAGAGAGAGAGAGAGAGAGAGAGAGAGAGAGAGAGAGAGAGAGAGAGAGAGAGAGAGAGAGAGAGAGAGACACTGAACTGGTTCCATGCCTGCTCTAGGAACAGTGACTTTTAGGTAATACCCAAGTTTCTTTCTACAGAGATTCCTTTTTGTGAGGTACAGAATAAGAAGAATATTTTCTTTGCTGAAAGTTTATGAGATTAAGGGATAATATGATGATAGGGCAGAGCATAATAGCTGGAAGTAATAGGCTTTCAATACAAGATTTATGTCTCCCTCTGCTTTTCTGCTTCTCTCTTACTCTCCCTAAACACAGTGACTGTACCATATACAGACATTGATTGGTTTTTCAGCTGCTTATGTTAAACCATACAGGAAGAATAGTGTGACTGGGCTGAGTTTTCTGAGACACTAATAATGCTGAGATATGACATTGTTACAAATAATAGAAAGTAGACCAGACTCACAATTAAAATATGAAGTTAAAGGGGTTTTAAATGAAAAATTGATGTGTTCAAAAAATTAAAATATTAAACAAACTGTGAAAAAAGATGGAAGGGAATTTGCAACGTAAGATGGTGATTGGAAGATAAATGGGGATAGAAGGGTAAAATAGTAGGTTTGGGAGAGCACACCAATGTGAACAGACATCCCATGCTTAGAACTCAGATATTATATGTGATGCATTAAGGATAGGGGGCAGGGATCTCAGAATACCTCAGAAAAAATTCAGAGATCATTTTTTTTCCTTTGGAGCTGAGGACCGAACCCAGGGCCTTGCGCTTGCTAGGCAAGCGCTCTACCACTGAGCTAAATCCCCAACCCCCAGAGATCATTTGAAGCTCAAGAAGAAGGAAAACCAAAATGTGGATGCTTCATTCCTTAGAAGGGAGAATAAAATACTCACAGGAGGAAATACAGGGGCAAAGATGGAGCTCAGACTGAAGCAAAGATCTCCAGAGACTGCCCCACCTGAGGATCCATCCCATATGCAGCCACCAAACTGATACTATTGCTGATGACAAGAACTGCTTGCTGACAGGAGCCTAATATGGCTGTCTCCTGAGAGGCTCTGCCAGAACCCTACTGATACAGATGAGGATGTTTGCAACTAACCATTGGACTGAGCATGGCAACCTCAATGAAGGAATTAGAGAAAGGCCTGAAGGAGCTGAAGGGGTTTGCGCACATAGGAAGAACAGCAACAATATCAACCAACCAGACCCCACCAGAACTCGCAGGGACTGAACCACAAACCAATGAGTACACATGGAGGAACCTATGGCTTCAGCCATATATGTAGCAGAGGATGGCATTGTCCAGCATCAACAGGAGGAAAAGCCCTTAGTCCCATGAAGGCTCGTGTCCCCAGTGTAGGGGAATGTCAGGGTATTGAGGTGGTAATGGATGGGTGGGAGTGGGAGCATCCTCATAGAAGAAGTGGAAGGTAGGGGTTGGGCATTTAGCTCAGTGGTAGAGCGCTTGCCTAGGAAGCACAAGGCCCTGGGTTCGGTCCCCAGCTCCGAAAAAAAGAACCAAAAAAAAAAAAAAGAAGAAGAAGAAGAAGAAGAAGAAGAAGTGGAAGGGGAAGTGCATATGGGAGAAGGGGGAAACGGTAAAATTTGAAATGTAAATACATAAAATATCCAAGAAAAATAAAGTTTAAAACAAAGAAGATCAGATAAGAGAGATGCTTTGGGTAAAATCTTTCAACATTAATTCTGAGATGTCTTCTTGACATTCACAAAGTAGACTTGTCTAAAGATTAAATGGCACAAGAAGGCAAGCCTTTAAGCAGTCATCTTAAGTAGGATCAAGGTGACTTCACAAGGAATGTGCAATAAAGTACTTAGATCCGAGCAGCCATCCCATAAACATGCCTGGAGAATCAGCAAAGAGAAACAGAGAGCTGAACACTCCCCTGTGTGTACCTTTCAATTGAAGGCCTTAACAAATACAGATTCTTCTCATGCACTTTTCCATACTGGATTGATTATACTTTTTGTCACTAGGTATTTCCTGCCTCTGTCAGTTGAGGGGGATAGAGAATGGTAATAGCTCTCAAACAGCTTCTGAGCCTGACTTTCCTTCTTTGCAACCAGTAGCACTCTAAAACCTTGTCTCTGAGAAGGAAGAGTATGAATCTTCGCAAAGCTCAGCAGCTGTAAGAACCTCGAATTCCCTTCACTTGTTTCTGTAATTGCTCTGAGTCATCCACACTTCATGACTTTTGCTATTTTTCTCTTTTGCATACCACACTGCCTACCAATTCTCTGTAGTCTTCAGAACCCACTCGACAAGTTGAAAAGTTTCCACCAAATGAATCTTTTCCAACCACATTCTACAGTGATGAGGTTCAATAATGTGGGTTATTCCCCTTGCTGTTGGGAGAGAAGTACATTTTCCTTTTCAAATTGGGATTTCTCTGTTACCATTTTCTGCCGTGAAATATTAAAATAAATCTATAGTTGCTTTCCTTTCTCTTTTGTCTTACTCCTTTTCATGAAGTAAAACCTATAGAATTATGAGGTATATTGCAGTCCTAGCTGGACCCAAAACAGAAACATGGTTTCCATTAGAGTTTATTGCACTTTTATTCCTTTCTTTAAAAAAAAAATAAGGTAAAATAACTCCTAAGCCCCTTCAGGCTCAGTTCAGTCTACTTATAATTGTAAGCAACCTGATTTGGGAAATTGTTTTTTTTTCCTTTATGCCATATTCTTGAGGGGTAGCAGTAAGTTGGGCTGGAGAATTGGGGAGGGGTTGTTACTGTTTATTTTCCTGAAAATCTGTGCATAAATGTCACTTTAGTGTGGTAAGATGAGTCTTTCAGTCTATGCCTCAGAGTATAGGCATGCCTGTTGTTTCCTGGTTAGCCCTAGATGATCAGTTTGTTTTGCACATTGACTACATTTATTCTATGTCATGTAACTTAGTGACTGGTAACAATGGATTCTACCGTCGCATGAGAGAAGTTGAGCCCCTTCACTAAGATCTTGCAATTTCATGTCCTATTATCTCATGTGCTCAAGCCTTTCCCCAAAATGTATGCACTGGATCAGGAAGTGTTCATTTACTCTTAACTGGATTATCCATTTATATTTCTCCATTTAGTGGTTATTTTACATGAGCCTTTCTATTCGACTTCTGGAGTTAATAGTAACAAAAGCCACAAACTGAGTTCATAGATTCTACTCTGCCATGAACTTGATGTCCATAGAAATTTAGAAAACAGAAGAAAGCATTTGTTATCATGTTCCTTCAGAACGTGGGTTGAAAAATAACTCGCACGCTTCAGTTTTCCTAAAGGCAAAATTCAATCTGAAAACAGTCTGAAATATGTGAAGATTAAGATGGCCGGGGCTGATGTTTGAATTTATAGTAAACCAGAGAGGATATTGGAGACCAGGATGAAATGTACTCATTTTGGGAACAAGGACACAACTTCACAAATACTGTGTTACCCTCATATTTTTGAGATGCATATATTCCTTTTTATGTAGACAGTGGTTTGCCTGCATGTGTATATGTTTACCATATATATGCCTGGCTTCGTGGAGGTACGAACTCCATAGACCTCCAGGAATTGGTGTTATGAAATGTTGTGGGCAACCACGTGAGTGATGATAAACAAATCCAGGTTCTCTGCAGGAGAAACAATTGTTCTTCACTGCTGAGCCATCTCTTCAGCCTGTATCCTCACTTTAAAATTACAAACTGAACTGTGTACAATTCCAATAACTCACTGCAACATAACAATTAATAAATGAGGAGCTTACTCCCGACCCAGGCCCCTTCTGTGCAATTATGTTAGCAATAGACTTGTGTCGGTGTTAAAACTACTCTGTTCTGGCATCTGCATGATTTCTTCTCAGGTTCCGAGGCGATGACATTAATAATGGATCAGTTGAGATGCAGAATAGTATTCCGGAGGGGCGGCAGAATTCTGCGGCCTTCTCTGACCACCAGAGCCACAGCATCATAATCCTCTCTGTGAGTTTAAGTGGACAGCATGATTAGAGTCAGAGAATCAATCTTTCCCTAACATTTGAATAATTGTAGGAAGAAAGAACTTGAAACCAAAGGCAATAAAAGTGTCTACTCAGGTAGGCTTCTCATGTTGTGTCTAAATCTATAGCATAGAAGCTAAGAACTTTTGGTCAATAATGTTCACGAATTATAACTATAGTTTAAGAGAAAAAGAACTTTGTCCCAAGGAGACTCTATCTTCCTCAAAGACTAGATTAGGAGCTCAAATAATGCTTAACATTGACAAATCAGTGTAAATACACATTTTTCAAAGCTGTATCTTTTTCCTGCCTCCTTTGGAGTTTGTTTTCCCCATGGTACAAAGGCAGAGGCTTCAGCTTTTGTTTACAATCTAAGGTCCTCATTAGGATGTAAATGATTTGAGAGGATAGATGATGTCTGACTCATGTTTTTATCTGAAGCACCCAACGGTTCCTGTAATAAATATTTATTCTTCGCAAATATTTATTGAATTGATTTAAAATGAATAAATTATCTCAATTCAACAAAGAGTTTCAAGTAATTTTTTCCCTTTCATTTCCCATTTGATTTCTAAAGGCTCTGGAGAAGATCCAGGTTTTCAAGGAACTCGCAGTTCTGTTTACAGTCTAACATTATTAAGGCTCCATACCAATGCTCCTGATTTTGTTCTTTATGCCGGGAAGTGACTCTGGAACTTGCATTTCTCTTCACCACCTGATTTCATGATCTCACTGACAAAAGAGGCTTAGAGAGGGAGTGGAAAGAAGCAAGGAGACAAGAAAACTAAAACTTTCTTCTTGAGTTACTCATGCATTCTTTTGAGCTGTCATCCTGCAGCATGGTGGAAAGCCCTGGTCACCCCTCAGTCCACTGCAAGCTCCAGTGTCTTCTGGCACTCACACAAGTAACACCTTGTGGTATTTCCTCAGTGCTGACAGATTAAAATCTGACTCCAATTTCTCAGGGGCTACTGTTGTATTTGCAAGACTCTGACATTTTAGCTCGCAGAGAAATCCCAAGAACTCCCCAAACAGTATCTTTCTGGGTGGTTATTGAGAGTAGACACAAACAGTGCTTTTCAGTGAAAAAAAAAGATGGAAAGTGAAACTTAATTCATTTTTGCTTTTTAAAGAAAGAGTTTATTTGATGCATATGCAAGTTTGAATTAGTACTGGAAGAGAGGAAGATGATTTAGAAAGATTTTTCAAGGAACGCTTAGGTAGAAGACTCATCCATGGAAAACAAGTACTGAATGGAGGAGAGGCCTTTGGTCCTGTGAAGGCTTGATGCCCTCCTGTGTGGCATTGCCAGGGCGGGAGGCAGGAGGGAGTGGGTGATGGGTAGGGGAGCATGCTCACAGAGGCAGGCGATGGGGAAATAGGTGGGGGGTTTCCAAAGGGAAACTGAGAAAGGGGATGGCATTTGAAATGTAAATAAAGAAATTATCCAATAAAAGAAAAGAGAAAAGAAAAACAAAAAGAACGATGTGCTGTGGTATATTGGGGCTGATTAACGTGCAGTGTAGTGGAATATTTAATTTAAAACACTCTGAATTAAAAACTTTGGCATGTTTCTAATGGTAACTCCATTTTCTAAATATTAAAAAGAGAAATACAATAGTTATATTGATCTTTTTATTCTGTTTCCTCAGTTACAGTTCAGACATATCTTTCTAACTATTTCATTCCCATCTAAGTACTTGAATATGTTACTCTTTGAACCCTGTACTTTGAACAAAACAAATACTTATAATTAGATATTACAAAGAATGCTATTGTTACACTTCCCTTTATATGCCCAGTATTCCTCTCCCCTAAAACACAGAAATACTTACAAATTCTCTCTGGACTTTATAAACAATATTATTGATAGATTGTAAACCTGGGGATAGGAATTCACAAGGTACCATTTTTTTTTCTATCTCTATATTTCTGGCTTTTAGTTTTCTGATACCAGAGAGATCATTTTCCACTGTTTTATCAGATTATTTTTTCTCTCCTTTGACCTTGAAGTCAAGACATGTAATTCCTCATTTTGTAGTACACCTTGGGGGCTTGACCTAAGCCATACTCTTTCAGGGTTCAATGTAATTGCCATGATCGACTTAACCTGAAGAGGTACAGAAGATATTTGTATTGTAACATTTTCTATAATGTTCTATCTCATTCATTTATTGGCATGAGAAACTATATAAATAGGACAGGAAGCACGTTTTTATGATTTTACATATGTACTACTTTTTATTTAATTTCCATGGGGCTGATAAGTCAATTTATAGGAAACTTGATGAATTCCTGCTTTTCATTCTTTTAAAAATTAACTTCCATATACAAATCTGCTAACATCTCGAAATTTTGTCCACTTTCAGTTCTAAGATTTAGAAAGGTATTTCTTTGAGTTCTTTAAGTACATGCAAATATTATTCTAAAAACACATTTAGTTTACATAGGCACAATTTAAAAATATAGATCATTGACTCCTGACATCTTTGTGTCCTTTACTTTTGTGTATCTTTTTAAGATCTTTATCATCACATGAGGTAGCATACATATGAAAGCAAGCATTGAGAAGTAGAAAGGGATACATGAAAAATGAGCCCTTTTATTAAACAGAAAGCATCTGCCTGTGAGTCTTATGTCCAATGCATTAAGTAGTTGACAACATGCTCTTGAAGGTTTTTCTTGTACTAGACTAAAGATAAATAGCTTCACCCTCAACTTGGAAATGGCCGTAAGAAAACTGATATCAGTTGACATGCTTATTTATTATTATTTGATAGACTTCAAAATGTTCTGTAGTTAGTCCTGCAACATGTATATACACTTGTTGTTGGGCTTATGTATCAGTAACAGCACCATTTAATCACTGCTTAGACAAAATGTGAAATTAAATAATAAAATATATAAAATAAATACTTCGTGTAATGTTTTGTTTATTGTTCAGAAGGATTTAAAAGTAAACAAAGTCTTGGCTTCCTAGAGAATCCAGTAGCAAATGATTACTGATTTTCAATTCATGTTTAACTCTGTTAAGTGAGTACAAATTATTGAAAGGGAGAAGGAAAGGAGGAAGCTGTTTGAGATATGTAACCTAGGGCCTTGATAGTCATAGTCATAATTTTATAATTTAGCATAAAATTGCAGGGAAAGTGTTAGAGCATGTGGAAAGTCAAACCACCATAATTGTATCTTAAAAGAATATTCAACACAGCTGAAGTGAACAAGTGGGCAAATTACATGAATTTTGGATTCAATTTCATAATTGCTAAATTGCTTCAACAAAATCCAGGACTGCTGGTTATGATAACATGGTTGCCACTGGTGAGGATTTGCAGGTAAATAGAGATGAAGATGCCCAGTCACAAAGCTCTCTGCAACCGTCCAACATCTTCTATCTGACAAATGTCAGTAAAGGACAGAGCTTGAAAACTGACAGAAAGTTATAAAAACACAGAGTCAAGAGCATCGTTCAGCTGAATGAAATTACCTTGAAGTGGCAAATACACATCTCCCGAGTTCCTACTAAAAATCTAAGTTCCTGGATTTTTCAGTTGTGTTACAAGGCAAAAGCTACAGAGAGAGCTCATGGAAGATTTTACTTTTAGCTCAGATGCCAATGTTTTAATAGTGAACACGATGGGAAAGAGTCACTGAGAGAAAAAAAATATAGATATGTAGTACTTATTAATTAGAAAGAAGTCAAGGCTATGATGAGATGTGTTTTAATTGTGGCAGGCAGATTATGCTTTAGAAAGCCAATAATAAATGTTTGAGATGCAAAAGTAGTGAATGCATCCCATGTCAACAAGATTGGGTAATCAAGGGGAGAGTATGTGTAATATTAGATGCCGCAGTAATTATCGAAGGCTCTCTGAATAATGGCTGTTAGGGCAGACTTCTTGCTTAAGACCAACGGAGACATTTACTTCTTCGTTTATTTTATTTATTTTCTTTTTTTCTCCATCTTTATTAAATTGGGTATTTCTTATTTGCATTTCTTTTTTTATTAACTTGAGTATTTCTTATTTACATTTCGAATGTTATTCCCTTTCCCGGTTTCCTGGCAAACATCCCCCTAATCCCTCCCCCTCCCCTTCTTTATGGGTGCTCCCCTCCCCATCCTCCCCCCATTGCCGCCCTCCCCCCAACAATCTAGTTCACTGGGGGTTCAGTCTTAGCAGGACCCAGGGCTTCCCCTTCCACTGGTGCTCTTACTAGGATATTCATTGCTACCTATGAGGTCAGAGTCCAGGGTCAGTCCATGTATAGTCTTTAGGTAGTGGCTTAGTCCCTGGAAGCTCTGGTTGCTTGGCATTGTTGTACATATGGGGTCTCAAGCCCCTTCAAGCTCTTCCAGTACTTTCTCTGATTCCTTCAACGGGGGTCCTATTCTCAGTTTCTTATTTACATTTCAATTGTTATTACCTTTCCCAGTTTCCAGGCCAACATCCCCCTAACCCCCCCCCTCCCCTTCTATATGGATGTTCCCCTCCCCATCCTCCCCCCATTACCTCCCACTCCACAGCGATCCCGTTCACTGGGGGTTTAGTCTTGGCAGGATCAAGGGCTTCCCCTTCCACTGGTGCCCTTACTAGGCTATTCTATTACTGCTACCTATGCAGTTGGAGCCCAGGCTCAGTCCTTTGGGTAGTGGCTTACTCCTGGAAGCTCCGGTTGGTTGGCATTGTTGTTCATATGGGGTCTATTTTTACACCATGACCAAAAGTTTTCCTTTCCTCCCTTCCTCCATTTCTCTCAGTCCCTCTGTCCACTTACCCTCCCCCACTCCATCCACCACTCCTTTTTCTTCAGAAAAGGTTTGGAGTCCCTTGGATTTCAAACAGCAATAGCATATTAATTTGCAGTAAGATTAGGCACCATCTCTCCTTTAAGATTAGAAAAGACAACCCAGTAGGAGGAAAGAATACCAAAACCCCGTAATAGAGTCGGGGTTGGCCCTGCTCCCACTCTTTGGGGTCCCACGAGAAGATGAAGCTACACAACAGGGTCCTAAGAGCAGAAGGCCTAGGTTAGTCCCATACAGGCTCAGGGGTTGGTGATTCAGTCTCTTTGAGCCACTGCGAGCCCTGAATAGCTGATTCTGTGGATTTTCTTTGGTATTCATGACCCACCTCTGGCTCCTACAATCCTTCCTTGCCCTCTTCTTTAGGATTTTTCTGGTTCTGCCTAATGTTTCACCATGGTTCTCTGCATCTGTTTCTATCAGTTGCTGGATGAAGCTATCAAACATGAGCATAGAAAAATACAATTAGGAGTCATTTCATTGACTTTTTTTGGCCAGTCATATTTTATTATATCATAGGTCTATAGACTATCCATCCTGTCTCTGGGTCTAGCCATTGTCAGGGATGGCTTCCCTTTAACCGCATAGGTCCCAAGTTGGATCAGTCATTGGCCACTCCCACAATTTCTGTACCACCTTTATCCCAGCACAGGACACATTGGAGGTTGCAAGCCTGTGGCTGAAGTGTCCCAAGTAAATTCTTTTATCTTGCAAATTCCAAATTTCTAACCATGTTTAATAACTTGCTTATTGGTATTCAAGAAGCAATATATAACTGCCTGTAAAATCTGAGGTGCATGGAACTGCGTGTCCTGAAGCGGTAAGGAGAGCATAACGATCCACTGTGTTTAATTAGTGACCAAATAGTAGATCAAATAGTCAATCTAGAATAATTGCTCACTTATAATTCATGATTGGCAACAACATCCTCCTTATTCTCTCTATTCATTGCTTTAAGCAAGAATAAATTGAATCTTCCTAATCCCTATATATTTGGAAATCACAATATAGAGAAATAAGCAGCACTAGAAGGAAAAAAAAGTTAAAAAACACTTCTGTACAGTTTCCCCAATGCATTATTTCTCCAGAGTTGATGTGTTTCATTTATCGTTCAATCAATGCTACTGTTATTAACAACAAACTTCATGTCAACTACAGACTAGAATTAAATAATTGCTTAATGCCTTGTGGCTTGTCCCTTGTTCTGTGTGCCTTCTCTGTCCCCACATTTAATGAGTGCTTTTCAGTCAAATGCCACCTTTGACTTAATTATTTAAATAAAGGCCTTCATGAGATTAAGAGGTGTCTGTTTCAGAATTGATTATATCCTTGAGGTCTTAGCAATGTGCAACATTTCAGGCAGTTGAGTTTGTCTCACTGAAGGAAATCAAGTTCTATTGTTTATCAATTAGGTAAGTTATCTGAGGCAGAGAGCTATGGAAATGACTGATTCATCATCCACAGGAAAACCTAAAATCTTTGCCTTAAATCTAGTGTCATTGGGTTTCATAGATTCATGTGCCCATACAGATGTATGTGTGCATACTTCTTCAAGTCTGTACTTGACATGATTGTAGTGTTCATTGACTCACACTAGTTGTGCTTATGTGTACAAGATCCATATTATCAAATCTCCATCATAGATGGGAGATAAGTTTTCCAGGCTCCATCCTTTCCTGAGGAACTGGAAAAGGGAAGAATCATTCAAAGTTTTGGATATATGGAAATGGATATATTACTTATATTCCTGCAGATGTCTGTCCCTACAACATACAATTATGGGCAGCACCAATTTGACTTGGTTATCAAAAATATTTCAAATGCGGACATGAGTAAAGGAGAGGTATATTAGAGAAAGTTGAAAACAATTAGAAAGACAACAAAATAAAGTATCTGTAATGCCACTAATTAAATAAGTAGGTAGATAAATAAAATTTTAATTAAAGAACGTGTATTTATTATGTCTGTGAAAACAACAACAGCAAAATACCAAAATCGGGTATATTAACAGAGTACAAGTTTTTAGTGGAAACATCCTCCACTCTCAAATCATTGTGCATATTAGGCTACTGAATGATTATAGGACGTTTTCTAGGGAAGTGAAATTCATGGTGACTGTGTTCTCCAAACACTGTTGTTTAACCACACTCCTTCACAGAGATAGAAAGTCTTGTTAAACAAGTGATTAATTTAAACCACTGAAGCATCAGCACAGTTTTTGCTCTTGCAGACAGCTGAAGCTTCATAATTAACTGGGAAATGCTCACATTTCTCCAGGCACCTTTTATACGGGCAAAATCTGTAAATATACTCTATTAGATGAACATTTTGTTCATTATATTGTTACAGAAGAGGCTAACATTGCAAATGAAAGGTTCAGTAAGATACAGTAAGGCAAATAGAGCACATTAGACATGGATAGAGCTCTGAGGATTCTTTTTAGGGAAATAAGCACTGGAAGAACAGTCACAATAATATGTCATAATATAACAGTCATAATAATATATGAAATATGACATCAGAGTGACAGTCAACACAATCTGACGTACCGAACATCAGAGTCATCAGCTACCATCAAAGTAAAAGATGATGTCTACAGCCCATGGGATTTAGGATTGATTCCCAGGCAAACACTGTACTCCTAATATGACATTTAGAAGATATATTAACTTCTTTGAACCTCAGCTATAAGTGATGCCATTTTTACATACCGCATATTTTATGAAAGTGAAGTAAATGATAAATATGAAGGTCTCAACACTGATGCTAGCTGATATAAAAACCCTTCCAAACACCTATGGCAAAGACCAAATGATACTTGGATTAAGTGTTACCAACAAGTATTCCATGTGTCATATGCAATGACTTTTTTTAAACACGGCTACAATACGTTGTGATCATACTATGTGTTCCTTGGTCACTGTTTATCATTGTTCCTGTTTCTCCTCCCATTTATCCTCATCTGTCTGCCCAGACTAGTCTTCTGGGAACCAAATGACCTGCTTTCTATAATCTTGTATAAACAGACTTGCAGTTTAATAGTCCTTGGGTATGATAGTCCTGCATATTTCATTCTTCTCAATTACTGTAGGGAATTAATATTTTACAATATTTTGGTAGTATTTTTTATTGTTGAAATACATTTTATTTTTATTTTAGGCTATTCCACAGATGAATAATTCATTCATTTATGTACAGATTCTTTCTGTTTGTGAGCTTTTATGAATGTATTTGCATAATTTACATGCAGATCTCAGTATCAACATAAGATTTCATTAGACGATGGAATGAATGGTCATATGGAAAATTTAGGTTTAAATTTAAAAAAAAATCACATTATTTTCCCAGTCTATAAGACTTTTTTATTCCTACCAAAAGCATAGCAGTGCCTTTGTGCAACAGCTACCACTGACACCAACTTCCAGGTTTAGGATCAAAACTTTGACTGACCCCAGTTAAATATCTGTGCCTTGAGAGCCTGAGTATTCCACTAGTCTAGGCATTTCTGAAAAAGACCAAGAGACAGGTCTGACTTGATAGATCAGAGTTGAAAATCTTTCTTTGTTTGAAAATTTTCTGCATGGGTACAGTTTATTCACATCATTTCTACTGCTGTATCAATTCTTGTTGTGTTCCCTCCAATCTTCCTGGTCTTGAATTCATGACCTCTTGTTTTATTATATATACATACATATATAATGCATATATACATATTAGAATGATATGTATGTATATACATATGAATATGTAGTATTGGCTTCGATTATAGCCTTTATTTGTATGTGTTTAGGGATTATCACCGAGAATTGCATTTCCATCCCTGAATAAAATAAACACCCATAACAGCAAACCTCAAAATGGTTCTCCTTCCCTTGCTAACCATGGATGGCCTGTAACTCTTCATCTCTGGACATGACCTTGTGAAATGTTTCTTCATCTCTGTTGGCTTTTTACTGGAGTGATCTTTGCAGGTCTTGTGCAAATGACCATATTGAGAGTTCATAGAATCAACATCACTGTCATATAAAGAAGACATTATCGTTGAGCAGTCATCCCATTACACAGCTTCTTACAATCCTTCTATGCCCTCTTCTGTGATGTTGTTCACAGTCGTACATATAGAGATTGGATCAAAGATGCCTCCTTAGTGTCTGGGCACAGCACAGGAACTTATTTTCTGCACATTTGACCAGCTGTGGATATTTTTAATATTTTCTATATGTGGCAATATAAGTTTCTTTGATAAGAATAGCTGCATTTATTTACAGGTATACAAATGGTTAGTTAGAAAGAAGTTGAATTTCTTCAGTAATATAGTTATGTGTTGTATTCAGCCCTATGACCTCTCCACCCGTGAGTTATTGCCTAGGTTTAGAATATCTCAACCAATTGACAGGGTCATGATTACTGCCATACTAAAAGTGGCTTACAGCATTGTTGATATTTTACCAGCCCATCACTGGTGTTGTTTTTAAGGATAATGGCTGGATAGAGCTCTTGACTACCACTCCCCTTAGTAGCTTACTTGACTTTTGAGATATGGGAACTAGCTTTCAGGGCAGAGACTATAATGCTCTGAGGAACTCTTAGTTCCCTTTGACCAACAACCAGAAAGATGGTAACCCCAGCATGGCACTATACTTATTTATTTATTTATTTATTTATTTATTTATTTATTTATTTATTTATTTATTTTTTATTTCCCCTCCAGGTCCACCCCCAAGGGTTCCACATCCCAAACCTCCTCAGCTCCCCTTCTCACACTAGTCCTTCCCCACCTCCCATCTCCACAAGGATGTCCCCACCACACCCACCCTACCAGACCTCTGAATTTCCTGGGGCCTCCAGTCTCTTAAGAGTTAGGTGAATCTTCTCTGACTGAAACCAGACCTGGAAGTCCTCTGCTTCCAGGGGACTGTGTTCAGGGACTCATTTAAGCTGGTGTATGCTGCCTGGTTGGTGATCCAGTGTCTGTGAGACTTCAGGGTTCCAGGTTAATTGAGACTGCTGGTCCTCCTACAAGGTTGCCCTCCTCCTTAGCTTCCTCCAGATTTTCCCTAATTCAACAAGAGGGGTCAGCAGCTTCTGTTCCTTGGTTGGGTGAACATATCTGCATCTGCCTCTTTCGGCTGCTTGTTGGATCTTTTGGAGAGCAGTCATGATAGGTCCCTTATTGTGAATGCCTCATAGCTTCAGTAATGGTGTCAGGTCTTGGGGTCTCCCCTTGGGCTAGATTCCACTTTGGGCCTGTCACTGGACCCTTGTTTCCTCAGGCTCTCTCCAATTCCATCCCTGCATTTCTTTCAGACAGGAAGAAATGTGGGTCAGAGCTTTGGTTGTGGCATAGCAGCCCCATCACTCACTTGATGCCCTGTCTTTGTACTGGAGAGGTTTTCAATAAGTTCCCTCTCCTCACTTTAGGACCTTTCATGGGGTCCCCGACTTTGAGTCCTGAGAGTCTCTCACTCCCCAGGTCTCTAGTGGGTCTTCCCAACCTCTTTCCTCCTGAGACTGTTACACATTTTATTAGATTTATTATTGTCTATGGCTCCTATGGTAGCATCATTATCTCACTGTGGGGGTGAGTAAATAACCTCATTAAAACACATGTGTGTATGTGTGCACATTTATAATCAATATTATATGAGAATTTTGAGATAAATTTATGGAATAATGAGTTTCCTTATGACTTTTTTTTTTGCAGCATATATCCCAATCTGCAGACGTGCATTCCAAAACACATTAAGACGATCTATATATGACTTGCATGTTTTTCTTCATCTTCCATTTGGTATTTCTTTTCCTTATCAGTGTTCTTTAAAGACCCAATATTCTTAATGTTAAAGAAATTCACCTTATTAATTTATTGTCATATCTAAGAAATATTTGTGCAACTCTAGTAATGCAGATATGTTCTTTATTTCAGAAAATTTAAATTGATCAAATTTAAGAGATAATACTGACTTTTTACAGGGGTCCTGTGTTTTAACTGAGATCTTCGTGCTGCTTAAAAATTGCTTAAGGAACTGAAATGTATCTTCAGCCTGTTTTATGCATTTAACATGAATTTTACAGTCACACCTGCACACACACACACACACACACACACACACACACACGCACGCACACACACACAGTTACATATATATGCCATGTATATTTTAATACATAATATTATACAATATATGCATAATGGTTGTGTGTCCATATAAGTGTATATATAGACACAAAATTTTTCTGTATTACAAACACAAGTGATTTCTGAATTGGCTTTATACCCAGTACTTGGTGTCCCACATCCTGCTGCAAGGTATGGAGAATTCAAACACATCACACTAAAGTACTATTTGCGGATAGTTTTAAGTTTCATTGTTTAGGTGGTTATAAACAAAGAAAGGTTGCTTGAGAGGGATTCCAGACAAGACTGCTCTATCATCTCCAAGAGGAAAATAATATATGAGAGAGATGAGCTCAAACTATTAGTTTGTCAGAGCTATATATTTCTGTTTCCGAGGTGGCACATAATTGCTGGATTCTCCAAGTGATGTGAATATTGTCTCTGTGAGCAGAAGGAATAAAGGAGCAAGATGCTGCAATCTTTATACATTTATTTATTTATACTGAGTGTGTTTTCCTTAAACATCATATTAGAACAATTCTCCTCACAGTAAACTACACAGTTTTCCTCATCAAATACCAATAAGAAAGTCAGGTGTGGGAAAAATGTTTTATGTTTATGTCAGGGCAGGGAGGTGGGAAGGGGTGGGTGGATGGGTGGGGGAAACGTCCTCATAGGAGCAGGAGGAGGGGGAATGAGATAGGGGGTTTATGGATGGGAAAGTGGCAAAGGGGATAACATTTGAAATGTAAATAAAAATATCCAAAAATAATCAGAGCACACAGAAAAAGATTGACCCTCTACATAGTACTGTGCTATTTAGATACATTGTATAAATATTTCGTTTTTCTTTTTTAAACTACTATTATTATTCTTTAATCTTTTGCATATATATTCTAACTTGACCACATAGTTTTTAAGTTTTTAATTATGAAGTGGATGACAATACTTGATATTACATTTTCATTTATATCATTTAATGAAAAACTGGTCAGTAAAATGAAAACGTTGCTACATTTTTGATTCTTTTCAATTGATATATATTTCACATTTTAAAAAGTCAGCTTTATATTGTGTGAAAAAAATCCCCTGCCTGTCCTTCCCTTTTGAAGTGATTTTAGGAACAGGTGGCATAGCTTTAGTGGGAGTCTTTCTCCCCTGAGGCAAGTCTGCTATTGATCAATCCTGAAATGAATTCCGTGCTTCTGACAATCCTCCATATTGATTATCTGCCTGCTCCTCCAATTAAAGCAGGCAGAGAGTTACATGTTTTTCCTTAGGGTTTGGTTTTTTACTATGTTTTCTTTTTAAATTTTCCTTTGATCTGGGAGTCAAATCCCCCCAGGACCCTGACTTTCTCAGTCTGAGCATACAGAATTTTCCTTACAGAAAATGTTCAAATATTTTTATTGACTGCCACATAAATAGAATGGCAAAGTAAATCTATGTGTGGACTTAATAATTTATTTGAGAAATATTTAAAATAAATGAAAGCGATCCCACATTTACCAGCCGTGATATAGAGAATGAAAGTAAATCTTTTTAATTCACTTAACTAATATTTATGATTTGTTAGCTTCTAAACACCCCAGCACAAATCACACTAACAAGGAAACAGTTGTGAAAAATATTTAAATAATCCTGTACGAAAGTTATATCCTCATTACTCAAAATTATTTCGGTAGCTTTTCAGCTTATATTTGCTGCCCTTCTTGACGTAGCATTTTGACTGACAGTGATAAATCTGAATTGCCTCTTATTTTGTCATCAGAGATCTAGTCTACGAATGGATGATATTAAGGAAAAAAAGATAGGATTCTTTCTCTCAAGGGGATTACAGCATTTTGTACAGTCCATGACAGCTTCGGCTGTCAACTTGACCCTGACATGGAGTCACCTGAAAAGAAGGAACCACAACTGAAGAATTTTTTAGGTCACACTGGTTCATGACCATATTGTGAGGTATTTTTTTAATTGATAACCACCGTGAAGGGTCCCATTGCTGAGCAAGTAGACCTGGGATATATAAGAAACTGAAGCCCAAGAGGAAAGTGAGGATCAAAATGTGGATTCTTCATTCCTTCTTAGAAGGGAGAACAAAATACTCACAGGAGAAAATACAGGGAAAAAGAGTGGAGCAGTGACTGAAGAAAAGGTCATCCAGAGACTGCCTACCTAAAGGTTCATCCCATTTGCTGCCATCAAACCCAGTCACTATTGCTGATGCCAAAACGTGCTTGCTGACAGGAGCCAGATATGGGTGTCTCCTGAGAAGCTCTGCCAGAGCCGTACTGATATAGGTTAGGATGGTGGCAGCTAACCGTTAGACTGAACAAGGGGAACCTAATAGAGGAGTTAGAGAAAAGACTGAAGGAGATGAAGGGATTTGCAACACCATAGGAAGAACAACAATATCAACCAACCAAACCCCACCAGAACTCTGAGGGATTAAACCATCAACCAATGACTACACATGGAGTAACCCATGACAGCAGCCACATATGGGCAGAGGATGGTGTTGTCCAGCATCAATGGGAGGAAAAGCCCTTGGCCCTGTGAAGGCTTGTTTCCCCAATGTAGGGTAATGCCAGGGCATGGAGGTTGGAGTGGGTGGGGGGGAATTGAAACATCCTCATAGAAGCAGGGGGAACGGAGAAGGTATGGGAGAGGGGGGGAAAAGGGGATAACATTTGAAATGTAAATACATAAAATATCCAATATATGTATTCAATATACATATACATACATACATATATACATATATATTTCCATATGTACATACATACATCTACATATATACATACATACATATACATATATATATATACATATATATATATAGTGTGTGTGTGTGTGTGTGTGTGTGTGTGTGTGTGTGTGTGTGTGTGTGTATGGAAAGAAAAGTGTCCAAGCAAGCCTGAGGAAGGATGCCAGTAAGGGGTATCCCTCTGGTCTCTTCCTTAGCTTTTGCTTCCATGTTTCTGAGCTCATTTCTTTGATGCTGGATTGCAACCTGTACGTTGAAGCAACACCTTCCCTCTTAAGGTTAGGCTGCACAGAAGTATATGGCCCAAGTACACCAAAACACACAAACAAACAAACAAATTCAACAAAATCATTGGAGTTTTCTTGTCTCATTATGTTATGTTAGGACGTTAAATATATCTTATTCATCTCATTTTAAGCATTTTTTTATCTCCTGTTTTACCCCATAAACCCTTTGAAATCCTTGAATGTGTTTCTTAGTACATGTCTCTTTGTTTTTTTTCCTTTCTTGAACTCTGTTTTGATTGTTTTGTCCTTTTCCAATGCATTAATTTTTGATTTATCTCATTGTATTTATTAGAAGTCTGCTTGCCTTCTAATGAGAGACAGGAAGGTGTTGGATCCAGATGGGAGGGGAGGTTGGAAGGGAACAGAGGAGTAGCTTAAATATAAAAATATAATCAGAATATATTACATGAGAAACATAGCTATTTTCAATAAAAGGGAAAATATTAACCTGTGGTCAGTTTAACATTTTTCTTCCCATAGTCCCTATATTATAGTGGTATGTGTTTAATTCTACATAAAATAAGTGGTTTATATGGAGGCAATATTTAATTTTTTTGTTAATGGCTTTAGATCGTAAAATATCCTATAATGAATAGGTTTACCCTTATTCATTGAAAAGCAAGAAACATGTCAATAGTTTCAAATTTGAAAATTCGTGATTTAAACAGACTCCAGGTTTTCTTAAAGATCATGTTAGTCTCTCATGTTCAAATGGATTGAATAGTAACAGGTCAAACAGAATACATACAAATCTTCTGCTCAAAGAGCATGGTGGACAGTCTGGGGAGTAACTCAATAGTTCCTCTTTTAGCAGCACCATGGAAGTTGTACTATGACCTCTGCTACATCCCCATTCATTGGATGGAAACTTCATGTTGTTTGTATTGGTGGAAGTTTGCTGAAGCAGTTTGTGGTTTGCCAGATGCAAGTCTGAACATGAACTGAGAGTGAAAGTGTGATGATGTCAACTGGGGAACATGTCCCTTGAATCCAGACCCTTGATTCTGTGGAATCCTTTTCAATAAAACAGATTTGATATCAAGAAGTGAGATCTGACCCTGGACTCTGACCTCATAGGTAGCAATGAATATCCTAGTAAGAGCACCAGTGGAAGGGGAAGCCCTGGGTCCTGCTAAGACTGAACCTCCTGTGAACTAGACTGGTGGGGGGAGGGCGGCAATGGGGGGAGGGTTGGGAGAGGAACACCCATAAGGAAGGGGAGGGGGGGAGGGGGATGTTTGCCCGGATACCGGGAAAGGGAATAACACTCGAAATGTATATAAGAAATACTCAAGTTAATAAAAAAAAAAGAAGTGAGATTGAGTTATGTTTGTCTTCATAATAGCCACACATCCCTAATAATCATGCTTCATTCTCTGAGTCTATCATTAAAATACAGCCCATAAAATGGTTTTCAGATATGAAGAAAATGTTGTACATTGTCATTGCCCTGGGAAATATCTGATAGGTAAGAAATGACACTCTTCCTTTATTTATATAAAATTATCAGTGAAAGGGTCATTTTGCTCTCATAGGCTTCCCAGATAATAACTTTCTCAATCATCACCTCATGATACCCATACTTACTTCCTTCTATAATCCTAGATTTCCTATTTCTCTTACCGTAATCATAATGAACTTCCCCCATATTGCAACCTAGTCTGCATAATATAGTCTCTCACCTGATGTGGAAATCTCATTCTTTTGAAGACAGGGAGAGATGACTTTTGCATGCTCCTGATGCCTCAGTGTAAGGGAATGCTGTGGCAGGGAGGCAGGAGTGGGTGGGTGAGTGGGTGGGGGAGCACCCTCATAGAAGCAGGGAGGAGGAGGGTAAGGATAGAGTGTTTGCAGAGGGGAAACCAAGAAGGAGATAACATTTGAAATGTAAATAAATAAAATAACCAATAATTTTTTTTAAAAAAGAGTTGAATTTCATGCCTTCAGTTATTGTGAGTTCTGACCTTTGATGTCAAGAAACAGTAACAACAATTACAAAGTAAACCAACCTAACAACAAACAAATCTCAAAACCATTGCTCTCTCAGACGATTTCTTCCAGAATATTTCATCTATACATTCTCAGAGTAAATCATCCAGTCTTTTTCCTTCATGGTTTTGTATTTACATACATACATATATATCAGAATGCACGAATGTTTATTTAAGGTCATGAGGCAGTTTGTAGTTTCTAGTATGTACAGGGTACAAAGTATCGTACATTTAGGATCATCATGACTTTTATCATGTGTGTGAAAGTTTCCTATGACAAAGGAAGTTTGGGTAATTTAATTTCAATAGTCATCTTGATGAATGCTTTTTCTTTTTCTTTTAAACTCGCTTATTTCTGGAGCTTTGATCATAAACCATCACAATCACCTGGATGCTATTGGCACCTCTTAAAACAAAGGAGAGACATATTTTAAAGTCTAAATATAATCCAACTATTCCTTTTGGTGGATTCTCAAGAAGAAGAGTATAATGTTGGCAGAGAAAAGAATTACTGTTCAGGGAGATATAATATGATGCTTAGAAAAGAATATTTAAGACTAAAATTTACAAGTGCCAGAGCTTTGAAAAACCTTCTTAAATAAAGTTTCTGTGTGGTCCCTGGCTCAGAACACAAAATCTGGAGGAGGTTACCATGGTGGTAAATAACAGTATCAGACAGAGTTAAAAATTAAAATAAGCAACAGATGAAATGGCCAGGTTGAATAGTATTGCACCCATCTTGGATGGAAATATGTTGAAGCCCAATCTGGAATTTAGTAACTTAGAGTACATATGAAATATACTTTTCACTGTAAGTAATTTTAATGTTTTCATCATGTATCCTAGTCTGTTTTGAAGTGATTAGTTTTGTAATGGAAAATATGGAAATAGAGGAAGAGTGCTAGAGTGTAACATGTGCATTATTAGTCCTTTCTGTACATGTAATAATTTGAGCCATGTCTCCTAAATAAATGAACATAGTCTATTCTTTGCAAACTATTATGATATAACTTATAAAGGTAGTTTTATTTATCCTTTTACCCAACTTCTCATAAATTAATTTCCACCTCCTTTCTATGGAGTGTGTGTGTTTGTGTGTGTGTGTGTGTGTGTGTGTGTGTGTGTGTGTGTGGTGTTTATTAACTCATCTGTGTGTGTGGTGTGTGTTTATTAACTCCTCCAGGTCAGTTTATTTTGCTCAAGCACCTTGTGAATGTGGCCTGCTTGGGGTGTGATCAAGCTTCCTGGGATCATGCCTTTAAAGAAAATTGATTCTTCCTTTCCTAGTTCTATCAAATGTCAATAACTTCTCAGTTAGAAATGGGACTTTGTGCTGTCCTTCCCTTCAAACTGAGATTTTTGTCTGGCTTGTCATGAAGATGCTATGCACTCTGTCACAGTAGCTGAGTTCATATGTGCAATTACCCAATCGTGTCTAGAAAATGCTTTTTAAAAGCCATCTACTGTACCCAACTCTTATAACTCCTTCTTTTTTCTCTTCCATAAAGATCCCAAAATCTATGTGATATGGTTGTGATAAAGAAGACCGACTTAGTTCTGAATACTCTGGATTCGTTATTTTATGAACATTGACCAGTTGAACATTTCTATGTGACTCATATCTACTCCAAGAAGATACTTCTATGATGATAGTTGAGAGAAACAGTGATTTATGGTATAAAATGAAAATTAGAGATCATTTTAATTCTGCCTGTTTAGCAGAATCATAGTGGTAGATTTATCTGGCCAGAGGTTTCTGTTAATGGTACTAATTATGGGTCCTTCCTACACAAGGGTTTTAAAATACAATGAGAAAGTGGTTGTTTTCTCCTTTCTCATTGTATCTTGCTACACAATTTGCTGTTGTACCACTCAGGCTCACACCTAAAAGAGATTTATTATTGATTTGTCTTTCAGTACCAAACAGAGAACCTTACAGAATTTGAAAAAAATCTAGCCATGCTAGTATCCACTAGATTTCTCCATTTCATGAGTCAAATATTTGGTGTCTCCAACAATAGTGTCTTACCATCAAGTTCTATGATGTAATGAATATCAATTTCAGTAGCTTGTAATGTTTTGGTGTCTATGAGAACCTATTGGCAAAGAACTCAGAAAAAGAGTCTTTATTTGCTGGGTTGTGGAGTTGAGAGACTAAATTTTTGAGTTCAAACTCCATCTTAAAGAACCTGACCTAAGTTGAACTCAAGTATCAGGCCAGTACCTAGCACCAATTTCCAAGTTAACACCCAACAAAAGCTGAGCCTAGCTCTAGTTTCTAGACTAACCCTAACAAGCCCTGTGGGAGGTTAATCTCTCCCACAAATCCAGTGTTTAGGAATAGTTTCTAGATTAACCCCTAACAAGCGCACTGTCTGCCTAATAAGAAGTTTACAGTTTGGATCCCAGCACCAGCCAATTGTGCTAAAGGTCACAATAACACTGAATTAGATGCTTGCTAGGCCAGAAACACCCCTCCCTTGAAGCTTTCTATGAAAACTTGTCTCCATGAATGTTCAGGGTTTTTCCTCCACCAGAACCATCCAGTTGGCTATAGGGCAAATCCCTATATTTCATACTTGTATCAATTTTAGAAAATTCCTACACTAATAGAGTCTAATATAGCCTTTTTGAAATGGCTTCCTGGATAATTATCCCTGCCCGTAATACCTTCATTTACCCTGCCCTTCCACTGCCCACCCTATTTACTGTATGGTTATAGAAATCAATGTGGAGGGTCCACAAAATATTGGAAATAGATCTATAGTATGAACTAACTATACTACTACTAGCCATGCACTTAAAGACTGTGTATCTTACTACAGAGATTCTTGATGTTTGCGATAGTGTGCAAGACTAGAGGAATGTTAGGGCAGTGAGATGGATGTGGGTAGGTGGGAGGGGGAGCATCCTCAGAGAAGCAGGGTGAGGGCATGGGAAAGGGGATAACATTAAAATGTAAATTCATGAAATATCCAAGAAAAAGGAAAAAAGAAAAAAGGCGTTGGGAGGAGAGTGCGGCATACCTTTCCTATACCTACCTTTCCTATACCTGAAGATTACAGGAAGTTGTAAAGTGCCCAACAAGGATGCTAGGAATTGAACCTAGGCATGCTGCAAATGCAGTATGCACACGGAATGCCACAGCATGTCTCAGCTCTGCTTTTCAAGTTGTACAATACTACTTCTTCTGATTTAAAATGTATATCATAATTACATCATTTACTCTTCCCTGTACTAACCTGAAATCATTACACATAGTCCTATTTGCTCTCTTGTAAATTGAGTGTGTGTGTCTTTCTCTCTCCTTGTATTTAAAATTTTATAATACATTGATATACATTATAAATACACAAAAAATCCTGCTTACTCAATATGTTACTTGTATGTAGTTTTTCAGGGCTAAACATTTTAATTTTAGTTAGTATATTTGGTTTTGGATAGCCATCCCAAAAATCAAAAAAAAAATTCTAAAATGATAAACAAGTTTAGTAGAGTTGCAGGATACAAAATCAACTTGAACAAATGAATAGTTTTTTATAAACGAACAACAAATATACCTAGAAAGATACTAAAGAAATGATTCCATTCTCAATAGTCTCCAAGAGTGAACATTACAGACTTAATGGTATTACATAATATACAGTGTCAGTGATACTAAAGAAATAGTTACAGGAGGGATCTAATACATAAACATTTATGATTTTAAAAAGTACCTTTTAACATGAATAGAACCTCATCGTATTCCCCTTCCTTTTTTTTTTCTTCCAGAAAACTACAACTGGACCCAATGTGGAGAATAAAATTTCTTGGGGTTCACCTTATCTGCAGCTCAAAGAACATTGCAGAAGAAGGCTTGGGAGGATTCTAAGAGTCAGAACACCAGGAAACCTTCTCTCCTAGAAATGGCTGCAGAAATAGACTACAATGGTGCTTATCAGTTTTTTGATCTAAAGATTTGTGTACTGTATTATCTGACTACTATGTAAGGGTGATGTACTGACTATGTGTCACCTTTAAACAAGCTAGAGTTATCAGAGAGGAAAGAGTCACAGTTGAGGAAATTCCTCAATGAGATCCAGCTATAAGCCATTTTCTCAAGTAGTAATCAATCTGGGAGGACCCAGAGCATTGTGGGTCCTTGAGGTAGTGGTCTTGGGTTCTATAAGAAAGCAGGCTGAAGAAGCCTTGTGAAACAATCCAGTTAGCATCATCCCTCCATAGCCTCTGCATCAGCTCCTTCTGCCAGAATCCTGCCTTGTTAGAACTCCTGTCATGACTTCCTTTGGTGATAAACAGCATTGTGAACATGTATGCTGAATAAACCCTTTCCTTCTGAACTTACTTTAAGGTAATGGTATTTTACTGCAGCAAGAGAAATCCTGACTAAGACAGGTTAAGTAAATATCGTTGAAAATACTTGCTTCAAAGGACAACTAAGAATTGTCTAAGTAAACTTCCCTGGGTTATCTGAATTATCTGGAAAATATTTAATGATTCAGTAAATTGTGAATTAAGAACAAAGGTATATTATGGTATACAGATCTACAAATCAATTCTGTCTATACAAGTTCAAACTCCTCTCTCTATGGAAATGTCTGTTCCCATTGTATTGTCAGTTCACTTCAGCAGTCTTTGTCTCCGAGTAGAATCATGACACTTCACTGTTTCTTCAATCATTAAATGGATTAATCAGAATCATTTAACCCATGTACATTTTATAACTCTATTAGGGTCACACAGTTACCTGCTTCTGACAATTAGTCTTTACCATAGCTCATTGGACACTTGCAAAATCATGCACATTTGCCTATTTACCAGTCTAAGGAAGAGACACTGAATTATTTACATATTTATTACACAACTACTCCTTATATAGACAAAAGCATTTTTCTGGAAAGTAAAAGGATAATGAGTGAAATTACAAATTTAGTTTATGTACCAAATTGAAAACATTATAGACTAGTTAGACTGAAGTCTTATGCAATATAAAAAAAGTATCCAGTCCATAAAATGGAATAAGAAGACAAGGAAAAGAAGTCAAGGGTAACATGTATGACCCAGCTTTTGAAAAACAGGATTTAGACTTGGATCTTGAAAGCTTGGTTGAAATTCAGCAGGGGATAAGTAGAGTAGAGGGTCATCTTGGTGTCAGAGACATGCAGGCAGAGTCCACAACACTAATACTCAGAGATCATAATTCATGACTTCATCCCTCCTGACAAAAAAGGCCTCATCTTTGACAACATCTTTATATTATGTATAGTGAACTGTGTAGTGTTTATCTTTACATATGAAAACAACCAAGTAGTTATATTATATTTTTATAATATAATTGTTCCTATAGACTAGAGTTTCAGAATTTTTTACTCTTGATCCAATACTAAAGTTTTATTGATCCAAGATAAAACTTCTAGTAATTGTCCTATACATAGTTAATTTAAAAGTTAACACTCCTTTGTGTAAATGTACCACATTTTCTGTATCCATTCCTCTGTTGAAGGGCGTCTGGGTTCTTTCCAGCTTCTGGAAATACATAAGGCTGCTATGAACATAGTGGAGCACGTGTCTTTTTTACAAGTTGGGGCATCTTGTGGGTATATGCCCAAGTGAGGTATAGCTGGATCCTCAGGCAGTTCAATGTCCAATTTTCTGAGGAACCTCCAGACTGATTTCCAGAATGTTTTTACCAGTCTGCAATCCCACCAACAATGGAGGAGTGTTCCTCTTTCTCCACATCCTCGCCAGCATTTGTTGTCACCTGAGTTTTTGATCTTAGCCATTCTCACTGGTGTGAGGTGAAATCTCAGGTTTGTTTTGATTTGGCTTTCCCTTATGACTAAAGATGTTGAACATTTCTTTAGGTGTTTCTCAGCCATTTGGCATTCTTCAGCTGTGAATTCTTTGTTCAGTTCTGAACCCCATTTTTAATAGGGTTATTTGGCTCCCTGCGGTCTAACTTCTTGAGTTCTTTGTATATTTTCAATATAAGCCCTCTATCTGTTGTAGGATTGGTAAAGATCTTTTCCCAATCTGTTGGTTGCCGTTTTGTCCTAACCACAGTGTCCTTTGCCTTACAGAAGCTTTGCAGTTTTATGAGATCCCATTTGTCGATTCTTGATCTTAGAGCATAAGCCATTGGTGTTTTGTTCAGGAAATTTTTTCCAGTGTCCATGTGTTCCAGATGCTGCCCTAGTTTTTCTTCTATTAGTTTGAGTGTATCTGGTTTGATGTGGAGGTCCTTGATCCACTTGGACTTAAGCTTTGTACAGGGTGATAAGCATGGATCGATCTGCATTCTTCTACATGTTGACCTCCAGTTGAACCAGCACCATTTGCTGAAAATGCTATCTTTTTTCCATTGGATGGTTTTGGCTCCTTTGTCAAAAATCAAGTGACCATAGGTGTGTGGGTTCATTTCTGGGTCTTCAATTCTATTCCATTGGTCTATCTGTCTGTCTCTGTACCAATACCATGCAGTTTTTATCACTATTGCTCTGTAATACTGCTTGAGTTCAGGGATAGTGATTCCCCCTGAAGTCCTTTTATTGTTGAGGATAGTTTTAGCTATCCTGGGTTTTTTGTTATTCCAGATGAATTTGCAAATTGTTCTGTCTAACTCTTTAAAGAATTGGATTGGTATTTTGATGGGGATTGCATTGAATCTGTAGATTGCTTTTGGTAAAATGGCCATTTTTACTATATTAATCCTGCCAATCCATGAGCATGGGAGATCTTTCCATCTTCTGAGGTCTTCTTCAATTTCTTTCTTCAGAGTCTTGAAGTTCTTATTGTACAGATCTTTTACTTGCTTGGTTAAAGTCACACCGAGGTACTTTATATTATTTGGGTCTATTATGAAGGGTGTCGTTTCCCTAATTTCTTTCTGGGCTTGTTTCTCTTTTGTGTAGAGGAAGGCAACTGATTTATTGAACCCCCAGTGAACGTGATTGTTGGGGGGAGGGCGGCGATGGGGGAAGGGTGGGGAGGGGAACACCCATAGAGAAGGGGAGGAGGAGGGATTAGGGGGATGTTTGCCAGGAAACCAGGAAAGGGAATAACTTTCGAAATGTAAATAAGAAATACTCAAGTTAATAAAAAAAATAAAATAAAAAGTTAACACTCCTAGCATTGAGCCGCTAAATAGAAGGATAATTATACTCTACTTAATATGCCACAATTTGCCAAGTTCTACTTTCTGTGTACGTAGGAACTGTATTGTTCTGAGATAAAATCCATGGCCAAAGACATATCAAAATCAACTAACAAACAAGATGATTGAACCACTCAATCCTATCCCATGACTTACATTTTCATTCTCTACTACTTAATCAGTTTACCAATCAACATTTATTTAAGATAGAAAGACCTAGTAGACATAAATAGATATATTATCTTTTTTTCTTCTAAACTTTCTTTACAAGAAAGCAATATTGACTTTCCTACACACCCACTTCTAATCTCTCCACTTGATTCTTTCATAAAATAATTTGTTTAACTCAATATATTGGCTTTTCTTAAGATGTTTCCAATAGACTTATTGATTTCTCAAATTTTTCTCCCCATCTCTTTACTTTAGTTTTTTAACTCCCCTGGTGCAAACCTTATGCTCTTATTCATTCAGACCTCTTTAAAACATGAAACTTTGAACAATGATTTTTTTTAAAAAATATGAAAGAGAAAGTCTAATGATTGTCAATTCCCAGAATATAAAATCAATCACTAATAGGGGAAGACAAATTTGTTTACTTTTGGAGGAAAAAAAATCACAGATACAATGGTCGTCATTGTATCTTGAACAGAGAGAAATAAAGATGGACCATGTATGTGAGGCATGTCAGGGTGTATGGATGAAAGCAGAGCATCGGTACAGAGATGTGATTGGAGACAGTGCTGACACAGCATATTAGCATTGACCACTCCAGAAGGTAATCATTGCAAAGCAATTTGTAGAAGTCAAACTGGATGAATATTGCCCTGAGGCTGAAACCCATCCAGCAGATGCCAGTGAGACAGGTAAACTTGACACATTACTTGCTTCTTTCTCTCCATAAGCAGGGTATTCTAAAATACTGAAGAAATATATACCTAGCGAGTCATGAACTGGATGTTTGTAGGCTCCTATTATACTCAATTGTAAAGTTCTAACACATTTAGTACTGCTCCGACCATGGACCTGAATTCACCTGTTCATCACCCTGTACTGATTTGACTATGCTTATTTTTCATACTTTTTATTAAATGAAGGGGTAAGACAAATCATGCTTCAACACTTCTCACATGAAAGTGCTAGATTATATAGCTTAAAGTCACTCCTCCACTGTTAGTGAGAATGCAAGCTGGTACAACCATTCCAGAAATCAGTCTGCGGTTTCTTGAGAAAATTGGAAATAGTACTACCTGACAACCCAGCTATACTACTCCTCAGTTTATCCCAAAAAATTCTCCAACATATAGGAAGGATACATGCTCCAATATGTTCACAGCAGTCTTATTTATAATGGCCAGAAGCTGGAAAGAACCCAGATGTCCCTCAACAGAGGAATGGATACAGAAAATGTGGTCAATTTACACAATGGAGTACTACTCAGCTATTAAAAACAATGACTTTATGAAATCTTAGGCAAATGGATGGAACTAGAAAGTATCATCCTGAGTGAGGTAACCCAATCACAAAAACAAACAAACAAACAAACAAACAAACAACAAAACCCCCCACATTGTATGTGCTCACTGTTAAGTGGATATTAGTCCCAAACCTCTGATTACCCAAGATACAATTCACAGACCTCATGAAGCTCAAGAAGAAGGATGACCAAAGTGTGAATGCCTCAGTCCTTCTTAGAAGGAGGAAAAATATTCATAGAAAAATAGAGACAAAATCTGAAGCAGAGACTGAAGGAAAGGCCATCCAGAGACTGCCCCACCTGGGGATCTAGCCTATACACATACAGCCACCAAACCCATACAATATTATTGATGCCGAGAAGGGCTTGATGCCTGATATAGCTGTCTCCTGACATACTCTGCCCTAGCATGAGAAACACAGAGGCTCGCAGCCAACCAGTAAACTGAGAACAGCATCCCCAATGGAGGAATTAGAGACAATACTGAAGGAGATGAAGGGGTTTAGACCCCCAAAGGAACAATACCAACCAACCAGAGCTCCCAGGGACTAAACCACCATCCAAAGAGTATACATGGACATACCCATGGCTTCAGCTGCATATGTAGGAGAGGAAGACCTTGTTGTACACCAATAGGAGGACAAGTTGTTGGTCCTGCCAAGACTGGATCCCCCGGTGTAAGGGAATGTCAGGGTGGAAAGGCAGTAAGGGGTGAGTGGATGGGTAGGGGGATACCCTCGTAGAAGAAGAGGGGGGAGCAATGGAATGGGGGTTTATAGATAGGAAGCTGGTCAAGGGGATAACATTTGAAATGTAAATAAAAAAATCCAAAAAAGAAAAAGAAACAGAAACAGATAAAAAATACCCATTAAAAACCAGAAAACATGGGTGCACAGTTCACATGGTAAAAATTAACTATTTTACCTCCAGTCCTATTTTATATGTGCATATCCTGTCTACACATGCTGATCCATGCAATTAACTTATTTTTCTAGAAACAATATTTTAAAATTCAAATGGGTCAAAATAAGAAACACATTCTGAAAGATCACAAAGAGGGAAAAAAGTGATTTTGGGTAGAGCTTTGAACTTGCAGAAAAGAGAATAAACTTATAAATCTTATAAAACTCAAAAAAAAGGAAACTAGTTCTAGTAACTTTGGATTTCTCAAGAACACTAAGGCAAACGGTGGGGTATCTTCTGAAATTCACAGAAATGTATTAAAATAATAAAACAGAATATAGTCACTTTGTGTAATTTGAGTGAAACGAGACCATAGGCTTATTATATATTTGAATGTGTAGTCACCAGAGAGTTACTACTTAGCAGAATTAGCAGGAGGGGCTATTAGGAAGTGAATGGCTGAGGGTGGGCTTTAAGGTTTCAAAAGCAAAAGCTAGGCCCAGCCTCTCTATGTCTCTGTCTCTGTTCCTCCTGTCTCTGTCTCTCTGTCTCTGTCTCTGTCTCTGTCTGTCTCTCTCTCTCTTTCACACACACACACACACACACACACACACACACACACACACACACACACAGCCTACTGCCTGAATACAGATCCAGATGTAGAACTTTCAACTACTTCTCCAGCACCATGTTTGCCTGTGTGCAGCTATGCTTCCTTCCAAGATAATAAAGGACTAAATTTGAAAGTATAAGCAAGCCCCAATTAAATGCTTTTCTTAAAATAATTGCTGTGGTCATGATAACGCCTCACAGTAAGAGAATACGAACTCAGATACTTATTTCTTGGTAGTTTTTGTTTGTTTCTTTGTCCTCAGAATTACAGTTTTGTATATCTTTCATAAATTCCTCAGGAGATATGGACTGTCTTTTCTTCTGTGCTGTTATACCTGAGCCCTTTAGAAACACAGGCACATGATATAACATTTTACTTTCTCGGTTAGACTGAAATCTTATCTCTGAAGCATAAACACCTTACTATTTCTGACACATAATATAAAACAGAATCTGATACTTGTTAAGTACATGAATGTTAAACCCTTTTCTGGAGCTGATGCTAAATCAGTGAATATTATAGATCAGAATTTAATTTTTTACAGGCAATTAATCCTTTTTACCTGAATGTTTCTGTGTAATTCTTATTCTTTTATGAAGAGTTCTTAAGTAAAGATTACTTAAGTAAAGAAAAAAATTTCTTAAAGAATGTGTGTGTGCATGAGTGTGTGTACCAGAAAGAGAGAGAGAGAGAGAGAGAGAGAGAGAGATACAGAGACAGAGACAGACAGAGATGGAGAGACAGACAGAGACAGAGACAGGAAAGTAAAACATTAAAGGGATAAAAGAATGGAGAGAAACTATGTTTATTTGTTAAACACAATTTCATAAAACATACTTATTTGGCTTCTAATCATGTAACCTTTTTTACGTTCCAAATTTTCTGACATATCTATCAGTGAAGATATTTACTGCATATATTTGACATAAAAATAGGAAAATTATTCTGCCTTTGTCTTAAGACTCTGCATGCTTAAATTGGTTCTAGTGTAGGGGCCTAAGGTTAGGAATGAAGTTGGACATCTAAAACTACAAAGATAATATGAACTTCTTTTGTTCATAGTTTGAAAAATTCTGCCCTCAGATTTACACATGAAAATTTAAGCATCGCTCCAGCACGTGAGATACTGTGGTTTTAGTTTGTATTCAGTCCAGCCGAGCGTCATTATTTTCCGCTCAACAAAGTAAATTAAATTCGGTTCAGAATGCATGATGTCATTCACCCTTTTTTTTTTAAAGCTTCTTTGGCTCAAAGACATTCCTAGATTAGATTCTGAAAGACGGAGTCTAAAGATGCTAAGGAGGACTAGACTATTCCTGGTTTCTCAAGGCTTCCCCATTTGCCTGATATTCTTCCTTGGAAGTTTATGAGGTAAAGGGCGACTGCTAGAATAGCAGAAACTGAGTGAGTAGCCCCTGCTGGAAGCCAGCTCTGACTTCTGCTGCTAAGGGCCCCGCCTCAATCTAAGGCAGTATTACAAGGATTATGGGGCTTTACAAGAAGTTACTGTGATGTAGAAACCTGAAAAGCTGCTTCCAAACAGCTAGTTCAAAAAGAACTACTTCATGTTTATGGGCCGTTGAAAGTTCTTTGTTAGGCTAAAAAAAGAAATATTAAAATGAAACCCAGATGAGGATAAAAGAACAGGGAGGAATTGGATCAAATACCTCAATACAAAATCGAAATTACAAACCTGAAGGGTGTGGGAACGGCAGGAGCACAAATCCAAACATAGAAACCGGAGACTTAAGATAAATTGATACAATCAGGGAAAAATAAACTAAATTGTTGGGCCAACTAGAAATAAAGTACCAAAATTGGAGCCATGTGTTTGACGAAAGAGGGAGATGACATAGGAAGCATTACCGAAATGTGGTTCACTCTGGAGGATGCTAAGCTATGCATAAGATAGACAGGCTTGCACATGAGTAAAATGAACATAAAACACAGGGCGAGAGTCTCCCAAGTAAATGGGGTATTTCGTGGCTACAGAAGTGCAGGGAGTAGCTTGCTAAAATATAATCAGTCATTTAGCCCTGGGTCACTTGGGAAGGATGAGAGTGCAATGTGCAATGGTCCCTGGATGGAAAGAAAGGAAAGACTTATGGACAAAGAGACCACAACTATGTGAAATGTCAACATCTTTTCAAAATTAATTACTGGCTTTCTGAGGCACAGACTAGGAAAGACAAAAATGACATAAGAGATATGATGATTGACAATTTCCTCAATCTAAACATCACTTATTTGGATCCTCCCAATCTTGATCCTGCCTTACCAAGATGATTTTATTTTACTTTTACTCGAGCATAAGTGTAGACTCATTCCTTAAATGAGCTTCAGTGTCTATAAATTAATAGTATGTGAAGAAATCCATTATTCTCTGAGGGCTGTATAAAGAAGACACACATTGGTAAATATTCTTAGCATTTATGTGAAAATGTTGCTCAACATGAGGAGATAAATGAGAACAGAAGACCAAGAATAATGCAGAGATAAGTACGTGTTTCAATTGGAAAAGCACCATTATTCATAAAACAACTATGATGTGCTGGCCATTATGGGGCATAGCTTTAATCCCAAGACTTGGGAGGATCTGAAATTTGAGGACACATGGGATATCAGGACATGTGCTGCTTAAAAATGTCAGGACTGTAAAAAGAAACAGAAAAAAAAAGAAAAAAAGAAGAGCCCCATCAGACATCAGGAGACACGAAGCCTCCAAAGTTGCCATTGAATTTGTGTTTGGTGGCTACATACTGCTAGACATAGGTTTACAGTTTTAAAATTATATCTTCTTTTCTAATTTATTTTTACTTTTATTTATGTCTCCAGCACCTCCACCTTGTAAAAATTCTATAGGCCCTTCGCATATTTATCATGACTTCCGGTTAGTGTTTGATGGGGTTACTGACTTCCACATCTTTGTTTCATTTTCTTCTATTCCACTCTGTTTGTTTTGCTTTATTTTATTTCATTAATGTCCCTTACAGGTCTCTTGGTTTTGTAATTAGAGACAGAAAAAGGATGCATCTACATGAGAAGGAAGGTTCGGAGGATCTGGAAGAAGGGAAATATATATTCATGATATATATGAAAATCTATTTTCAACAAAAGCAAAGAAATGTCGGTACTACTATTAGAAGCTTGGATATACATGGATATTTTGGGGAACAGATAAAGTCTTAAATGAATATTTATTATTGACAAAATCTAACCCTGCCTCTTGACCATAGACAGCACATTTGTCCCTGGGTTTTTTTAAGGAGAATGGCAAAGTCTTCATTAGGTATGAGTAAGGAAGTTCACAAACAACTTACTTTTAGCTGAAACCAGTATGAGGTAAACCTATCAATATATGTATATGCAATTAGAATGTCCTCTTGCATCCCAAATCCTGTCACCATGCTGAAAAGATTAAAATTAAGAATCCTTCTTGATTATCTATTTTCAGATGTCACAATGGTCACAGTGCCAACTAAGTGCACATTTCTGATATAGGATGGAAAATGGGGTAAATGAGTACCAAGCTGCCCTTTAAAGTTAAAAATTTTCTCCAAATTCAGAGTGCAAGAATCTTTGAGAAATCACACATAAACAGACAATTCCCTTTCATAACTACTTATTCCTTATTATTACATGTGCTTGCCTTGGCTGAGATGTAGTTGTCATTTCAAATATTGACCTAGCTGGTGAAAATTACTTCTGATGAAATATAAGCATTTGCCTATTTCATTTAAGTTTGATAATACATCAAAAACCTATCTCATAAATTACCCACCATTGTTGATTGATGATCACTAACAGTGAACAGAGACAGGAAGATGCGTTCTGAAAAGCACTATGGGAATATCTCTCCTACAGTGACAACTACATGTGCAAACAGGTAAGTTTGGTGAGTTAAAAGAAATCATAGCATATGCAAAATATAGGGATTTAATCTGGTGTATTATATGAAACATTGTACATATGTGATTATGTAGGCCTGCTTGGTTTGCAACCCTCTGTACAGACCATGCTGACTTAAAACACGTGAGATCTACTTGTCTCCATTCCAGAAGATTAAAGTCACATACAGCCATACCTGACACAAAATTTTATTTTTCAGTTATGAAATCATAAATTCACTCTAAGGAGAAGCAATTGTGGTTTTTCACTTTGATGTTAGAAAAAGAAATAATTCTGAATATGACTTCTACAGCAAGGCAAAAAAAGTAAATAAATAAATAAATAACATTAATAAATAAATTTTGGCTATGACCGGGCACATCCTGTGTTTGCCGGAGGTCCCACGCCCGCGGATCCCAGCCAGCAGCAGCTCTCTGCTCCCAGAGCCCTTGGGAAAGAGGCCTCACCGCCTGGTCAGGTGGGCACTCCTGAGGCTGCAGAGCAGAAGACACCACCAACACTGCCCATCCCTGCCCACATCCCTGGCCCAAGAGGAAACTGTATAAGGCCTCTGGGCTCCCGTGGGGGAGGGCCCAGGAGCGGCAGGACCCCTGCCTGAGACACCACAAGAACCTGAGGGAAACAGACCGGATAAACAGTTCTCTGCACCCAAATCCCGTGGGAGGGAGAGCTAAACCTTCAGAGAGGCAGACAAGCCTGGGAAACCAGAAGAGACTGCTCTCTGTGCACACATCTCGGACGCCAGAGGAAAACACCAAAGGCCATCTGGAACCCTGGTGCACTGAAGCTCCCGGAAGGGGCGGCACAGGTCTTCCTGGTTGCTGCCGCTGCAGAGAGCCTGTGGGCAGCACCCCACGAGCGAACTTGAGCCTCGGGACCACAGGTAAGACCAAATTTTCTGCTGCAAGAAAGCTGCCTGGTGAACTCAAGACACAGGCCCACAGGAACAGCTGAAGACCTGTAGAGAGGAAAAACTACACGCCCGAAAGCAGAACACTCTGTCCCCATAACTGACTGAAAGAGAGGAAAACAGGTCTACAGCACTCCTGACACACAGGCTTATAGGACAGTCTAGCCACTGTCAGAAATAGCAGAACAAAGTAACACTAGAAAAAAGCTGATGGCGAGAAGAAAGCTCAGGAACCCAAGCAAGAGAAACCAAGACTACATGGCATCATTGGAGCCCAATTCTCCCAACAAAACAAACATGGAATATCCAAACACACCAGAAAAGCAAGATCTAGTTTCAAAATCATATTTGATCATGATGCTGGAGGACTTCAAGAAAGACGTGAAGAACTCCCTTAGAGAACAAGTAGAAGCCTACAGAGAGGAATCACAAAAATCCCTGAAAGAATTACAGGAAAACACAATCAAACAGTTGAAGGAATTAAAAATGGAAATAGAAGCAATTAAGAAAGAAAACATGGACACAACCCTGGATATAGAAAACCAAAAGAAGAGACAAGGAGCTGTAGATACAAGCTTCACCAACAGAATACAAGAGATGGAAGAGAGAATCTCAGGAGCAGAAGATTCCATAGAAATCATTGACTCAACTGTCAAAGATAATGTAAAGCAGAAAAAGCTACTGGTCCAAAACATACAGGAAGTCCAGGACTCAATGAGAAGATCAAACCTAAGGATAATAGGTATAGAAGAGAGTGAAGACTCCCAACTCAAGGACCAGTAAATATCTTCAACAAAATCATAGAAGAAAACTTCCCTAACTTAAAAAAAGAGATACCCATAGGCATACAAGAAGCCTACAGAACTCCAAATAGATTGGACCAGAAAAGAAACACATCCTGTCACATAATAGTCAAAACACCAAACGCACAAAATAAAGAAAGAATATTAAAAGCAGTAAGGGAAAAAGGTCAAGTAACATATAAAGGCAGACCTATCAGAATCACACCAGACTTCTCGCCAGAAACTATGAAGGCCAGAAGATCCTGGACTGATGTCATACAGACCCTAAGAGAACACAAATGCCAGCCCAGGTTACTGTATCCTGCAAAACTCTCAATTAACATAGATGGAGAAACCAAGATATTCCATGACAAAACCAAATTTACACAATATCTTTCTACAAATCCAGCACTACAAAGGATAATAAAGGGTAAAGCCCAACATAAGGAGGCAAGAAACTAATAGAAGAAACAAGAAACTAATCGTCTTGGCAACAAAACAAAGAGAATGAAAGCACACAAACATAACCTCACATCCAAATATGAATATAACGGGAAGCAATAATCACTATTCCTTAATATCTCTGAAAATCAATGGCCTCAACTCCCCAATAAAAAGACATAGTTTAACAAACTGGATACGCAACAAGGACCCTGCATTCTGCTGCCTACAGGAAACACACCTCAGAGACAAAGACAGACACTACCTCAGAGTGAAAGGCTGGAAAACAATTTTCCAAAAAAATGGTCAGAAGAAGCAAGCTGGAGTAGCCAATCTAATATCAAATAAAATCAATTTTCAACTAAAAGTCATCAAAAAAGATAAGGAAGGACACTTCATATTCATCAAAGGAAAAATCCATCAAGATGAACTCTCAATCCTAAATATCTATGCCCCAAATACAAGGGCACCTACATACGTAAAAGAAACCTTACTAAAGCTCAAAACACACATTGCACCTCACACAATAATACTGGGAGATTTCAACACCACACTCTCATCAATGGACAGATCATGGAAACAGAAATTAAACAGAGATGTAGACAGACTAAGAGAAGTCATGAGCCAAATGGACTTAACGGATATTTATAGAACATTCTATCCTAAAGCAAAAGGATATACTTTCTTCTCAGCTCCTCATGGTAATTTCTCCAAAATTGACCATATAATTGGTCAAAAAACGGGCCTCAACAGGTACAGAATGATAGAAATAATCCCATGCGTGCTATCGGACCACCACGGCCTAAAAGTGGTCTTCAATAACAATCAAGGAAGAATGCCCACATATACTTGGAAATTGAACAATACTCTACTCAATGATAACCTGGTCAAGGAAGAAATAAAGAAAGAAATTAAACACTTTTTAGAATTTATGAAAATGAAGGTACAACATACCCAAACTTATGGGACACAATGAAAGCTGTGCTAAGAGGAAAACTCATAGCGCTGAGTGCCTGCAGAAAGAAACAGGAAAGAGCATATGTCAGCAGCTTGACAGCACACCTAAAAGCTCTAGAACAAAAAGAAGCAAATACACCTAGGAGGAGTAGAAGGCAGGAAATAATCAAACTCAGAGCTGAAATCAACCAAGTAGAAACAAAAAGGACCATAGAAAGAATCAACAGAACCAAAAGTTGGTTCTTTGAGAAAATCAACAAGATAGATAAACCCTTAGCCAGACTAACGAGAGGACACAGAGAGTGTGTCCAAATTAACAAAATCAGAAATGAAAAGGGAGACATAACTACAGATTCAGAGGAAATTCAAAAATCATCAGATCTTACTATAAAAACCTATATTCAACAAAACTTGAAAATCTTCAGGAAATGGACAATTTCCTAGACAGATACCAGGTACCGAAGTTAAATCAGGAACAGATAAACCAGTTAAACAACCCCATAACTCCTGAGGAAATAGAAGCAGTCATTAAAGGTCTCCCAACCAAAAAGAGCCCAGGTCCAGATGGGTTTAGTGCAGAATTCTATCAAACCTTCATAGAAGACCTCATACCAATATTATCCAAACTATTCCACAAAATTGAAACAGATGGATCACTACCGAATACCTTCTACGAAGCCACAATTACTCTTATACCTAAACCACACAAAGACACAACAAAGAAAGAGAACTTCAGACCAATTTCCCTTATGAATATCGACGCAAAAATACTCAACAAAATTCTGGCAAACCGAATCCAAGAGCACATCAAAACAATCATCCACCATGACCAAGTAGGCTTCATCCCAGGCATGCAGAGATGGTTTAATATACGGAAAACCATCAACGTGATCCATTATATAAACAAACAGAAAGAACAAAATCACATGATCATTTTATTAGATGCTGAGGAAGCATTTGACAAAATTCAACACCCCTTCATGATAAAAGTCCTGGAAAGAATAGGAATTCAAGGCCCATACCTGAACATAGTAAAAGCCATATACAGCAAACCAGTTGCTAACATTAAACAAAATGGAGAGAAACTTGTAACAATCCCACTAAAATCAGGGAATAAACAAGGCTGCCCACTCTCTCCCTACTTATTCAATATAGTTCTTGAAGTTCTAGCCAGAGCAATCAGACAACAAAAGGAGGTCAAGGGTATACAGATCGGAAAAGAAGAAGTCAAAATATCACTATTTGCAGATGATATGATAGTATATTTAAGTGATCCCAAAAGTTCCACCGGAGAACTACTAAAGCTGAAAGACAACTTCAGCAAAGTGGCTGGGTATAAAATTAACTCAAATAAATCAGTAGCCTTCCTCTATACAAAAGAGAAACAAGCCAAGAAAGAAATTAGGGAAATGACACCCTTCATAATAGACCCAAATAATATAAAGTACCTCGGTGTGACTTTAACAAAGCAAGTAAAAGATCTGTACAATAAGAACTTCAAGTCTCTGAAGAAGGAAATTGAAGAAGACCTCAGAAGATGGAAAGATCTCCCATGCTCATGGATTGGCAGGATTAATATAGTAAAAAATGGCCATTTTACCAAAAGCAATCTACAGATTCAATGCAATCCCCATCAAAATACCAATCCAATTCTTCAAAGAGTTAGACAGAACAATTTGCAAATTCATCTGGAATAACAAAAAACCCAGGATAGCTAAAGCTATCCTCAACAATAAAAGGACTTCAGGGGGAATCACTATCCCTGAACTCAAGCAGTATTACAGAGCAATAGTGATAAAAACTGCATGGTATTGGTACAGAGACAGACAGATAGACCAATGGAATAGAATTGAAGACCCAGAAATGAACCCACACACCTATGGTCACTTGATTTTTGACAAAGGAGCCAAAACCATCCAATGGAAAAAAGATAGCATTTTCAGCAAATGGTGCTGGTTCAACTGGAGGTCAACATGTAGAAGAATGCAGATCTATCCATGCTTATCACCCTGTACAAAGCTTAAGTCCAAGTGGATCAACGACCTCCACATTAAACCAGACACACTCAAACTAATAGAAGAAAAACTAGGGAAGCATCTGGAACACATGGGCACTGGTAAAAATTTCCAGAACAAAACACCAATGGCTTACGCTCTAAGATCAAGAATCGACAAATGGGATCTCATAAAACTGCAAAGCTTCTGTAAGGCAAAGGACACTGTGGTTAGGACAAAATGGCAACCAACAGATTGGGAAAAGATCTTTACCAATCCTACCACAGATAGAGGCCTTATATCCAAAATATACAAAGAACTCAAGAAGTTAGACCGCAGGGAAACAAATAACCCTATTAAAAAATGGGGTTCAGAGCTAAACAAAGAATTCACAGCTGAGGAATGCCAAGTGGCTGAGAAACACCTAAAGAAATGTTCAACATCTTTAGTCATAAGGGAAATGCAAATCAAAACAACCCTGAGAGTTCACCTCACACCAGTGAGAATGGCTAAGATCAAAAACTCAGGGGACAACAGATGCTGGCGAGGATGTGGAGAAAGAGGAACACTCCTCCATTGTTGGTGGGATTGCAAACTGGTACAACCATTCTGGAAATCAGTCTGTAGGATCTTCAGAAAATTGGACATTGAACTGCCTGAGGATCCAGCTATACCTCTCTTGGCCATATACCCAAAAGATGCCCCAACATATAAACAAGACACGTGCTCCACTATGTTCATTGCAGCCTTATTTATAATAGCCAGAAGCTCGAAAGAACCCAGATGCCCTTCAACAGAGGAATGGATACAGAAAATGTGGTACATCTACACAATGGAATATTACTCAGCTATCAAAAACAACGACTTTATGAAATTCGTAGGCAAATGGTTGGAACTGGAAAACATCATCCTGAGTGAGCTAACCCAATCACAGAATGACATACATGGTATGCACTCATTGATAAGTGGCTATTAGCCCAAATGCTTGAATTACCCTACATGCCTAGAACAAATGAAACTCAAGGCAGATGATCAAAATGTGAATGCTTCACTCCTTCTTTAAAAGGGGAACAAGAATACCCTTGGCAGGGAAGAGAGAGGCAAAGATTAAAACAGAGACTGAAGGAACACCCATTCAGAGCCTGCCCCACATGTGGCCCATACATATACAGCAACCCAATTAGACAAGATGGATGAAGCAAAGAAGTGCAGACCGACAGGAGCCGGATGTAGATCGCTCCTGAGAGACACAGCCAGAATACAGCAAATACAGAGGCGAATGCCAGCAGCAAACCACTGAACTGAGAATAGGACCCCCGTTGAAGGATTCAGAGAAGGAACTGGAAGATCTTGAAGGGGCTGGAGACCCCATATTTACAACAATGCTAAGCAACCAGAGCTTCCAGGGACTAAGCCACTACCTAAAGACTATACATGGACTGACCGTGGACTCTGACCTCATAGGTAGCAATGAATATCCTAGTAAGAGCACCAGTGGAAGGAGAAGCCCTGGGTCCTGCTAAGACTGAACCCCTAGTGCACTAGACTGGTGGGGGGAGGGCGGCAATGGGGGGAGGGTTGGAAGGGGAACACCCATAAGGAATGGGAGGGGGGGAATGTTTGCCCGGATACCGGGAAAGGGAATAACACTCGAAATGTATATAAGAAATACTCAAGTTAATAAAAAATAAATAAATAAATAAATAAATAAATAAATAAATAAATTTTGTATGAAATTCAAAAGATAATGACACCATGAAAGAAACAGTAAAGTGTTTATAGAAACCAGGAAAACACTCCAGCAACATAGAACTTTTAGGTTAATATACAAAATATATCAGGAATTCAAGGAATTTAGTAGTAAGGAAACAATCCAATTAAACATAGGGGTTTATGACATGACAACAAAGAGCAAGAGTAAATACCTATTCCTAATTACCCTAGTCTTTCCCTGTAACATAAAGTATAATCTGTACCTGGTTACTTCTTTAGAAATAAAGCTTAGTTGGAGTTAAGAGTTTGGATGTCGAGTGACTAAATGTAGATAATCCCATCACTTCAGACTCTTAGGAGTGGTCCATTGCTTCCACTGCCATCAGAAATGTTTTGTAAGGGAGGGATCACATTGCGAGACAAGAAGCCAGATGGACAGGGAAAGCATGTATTTAGTTTCCTTATGACAAGCTTCTCTCGTTGGAATAAGCCAAAATCTCATAGGAATTACCCTATCCTCTTCTGAAGGCAGTCCCCTCAATGACCTGGCAACTTCTACTAGGCCTTACCTTTAAAGGCTTTCCCATTGAGATATTGAGGATCCAAGCTTCCGATTTATGAATCCCTAGAGAGAAAATTACATGAGATCTTATGATTAACCGTGAAATATGAAAGAGAAAGTCACAGGAGATATCAAGACACCAGATTTATTTTAGAATGGTTGATATAAAAAGAGACCATATAAAATGATGGAGAACATAGAAAGATAATGGAATATGCATTAATATGAAAAAAAACAGCACGTAGGTCACATAATGGAATATGCATTAATATGAAAGAAAACAGCAGGTAGGTCAGAAGGAGAATGACACAGGTTATTCTTCTTCTTGGTATATACATGAAAAACTGAAATCACAATATGTTTTAGATACCTCCTCTTTGCTGTGATAAAACAATGGATACATTCTGAATGAAAGGTGGAGGAAGCTGGTCACATTGCAGAGGGTGAAGAACAAAAGAGTTTATCAGGAACTGAGACTGGGTTATGATAACTCAAGACCCATACACAGTGATGCATTTCCTCTAGCAAGTTTTCACATTCAAAGTCTCTAAGTATCACCACTTGGCTACTGGGTCTTTAAGCATGTGAAAATATGGGAGGCAGATACATCGCCCACTTAAACAGCAAAGAAATCTTTAATATAAAGCTCATTACCCCAGTACTCACCAAGGTATAGTAGTAAATGGTGGATTTATCAAATAAAAGATGGAAAAAGCAATCACACACACGCACGCAAGCATGCACACTCGCACACATGCATGCAAACATAACATGCTCACAAGGAAACAATATCTTAAAATAAGATATTTCTATTATTTCTGGTCATATTATTTCTGATGTTAAATATGATGGGAGAGATTATGCTAGATGGAATGAGCCAGATGTAAGTAGATAAATGTGTTTAATATTCCTTAGAGTTTGAATGTAAATTTTCAAACTTATTGAAACAGGGAATAGAGACATGAGATACAAATGGAGAGATGCTGGTCCGAAGCTAGGAGAGTCATCAGGAAGAATACATTCTGGATGTAAATTATAGAATATAGTGGCCATATTTAATGATATTTTTAAATAATAAAAATCGATTCGACGGTAAATATTTTGTTTTAAGCATTTTCTTTTATGAACCAAATCTCACACTGTAGACCATGCTGGTCTTGAACTCACTGTTAACAAGACAATGTGAATGTAAACTTATACAATCCTCCTTCTACCTAAGTCTCTAGTGTGTTGGGATTCAAAGAGGGTATGCCATGCCTCCCTGTAAAGGTTCATCTTAAATGTTCTCCACACAGTAATACCACCTTGAAGTGCTGATGTTAAAAAGAGCGAATTTGAGCTCTCTGCTCCCAAACCCCGTGGGAGAGAGACATCACCGCCTGGTCAGGTGAGCACTCCTGAGGCTGCAGAGTGGAGGAGACCACCAACACTGCCCACCCCTGCCCACATCCCTGGCCCAAGAGGAAACTGTATAAGGCCTCTGGGTTCCCGTAGGGGAGGGCCCAGGAGCGGCAGGACCCCTGCGCCTGAGACACCGCCTGAACCTGAAGGAAACGGACCGGATAAACAGTTCTCTGCACCCAAATCCCGTGGGAGGGAGAGCTAAACCTACAGAGAGGCAGACACTCCTGGGAAACCAGAAGAGACTGCACTCTGCGCACATCCAGACGCCAGAGGAAAACACCAAACGCCATCTGGAACCCTGGTGCACGGAGGCTCCCGGAAAGAGCGGCGCAGATCTTCTCGGGTGTTGCCACTGCGGAGAGGACTTAGGCAGTACCCCACGAGCACACTTGAGCCTCAGAACCTCAGGTAGGACCAACTTTTCCCCTGCAAGTGACCTGCCTGGTGAACTCAAGACACAGGCCCACAGGAACAGCTGAAGACCTGTAGAGAGGAAAAACTACACGCCCGAAAGCAGAACACTCTGTCCCCATAACTGACTGAAAGAAAACAGGAAAACAGGTCTACAGCACTCCTGACACACAGGCTTATAGGATAGTCTAGCCACTGTCATAAATAGCAGAACAAAGTAACACTAGAGATAATCTGATGGCGGGAGGCAAGCGCAGGAACCCAAGCAACAGAAACCAAGACTACATGGCATCATCGGAGCCCAATTCTACCACCAAAACAAACATGGAATATCCAAACACACCAGAAAAGCAAGATCTAGTTTCAAAATCATATTTGATCATGATGCTGGAGGACTTCAAGAAAGACGTGAAGAACTCCCTTAGAGAACAAGTAGAAGCCTACAGAGAGGAATCGCAAAAATGCCTGAAAGAATTACAGGAAAACACAATCAAACAGTTGAAGGAATTAAAAATGGAAATAGAAGCAATCAAGAAAGAACACATGGAAACAACCCTGGATATAGAAAATCAAAAGAAGAGACAAGGAGCTGTAGATAGAAGCCTCACCAACAGAATACAAGAGATGGAAAAGAGAATCTCGGGAGCAGAAGATTCCATAGAAATCATTGACTCAACTGTCAAAGATAATGTAAAGCAGAAAAAGCTATTGGTCCAAAACATACAGGAAATCCAGGACTCAATGAGAAGATCAAACCTAAGGATAATAGGTATAGAAGAGAGTGAAGACTCCCAGCTCAAAGGACCAGTAAATATCTTCAACAAAATCATAGAAGAAAACTCCCCTAATCTAAAAAAAGAGATACACATAGGCATACAAGAAGCCTACAGAACTCCAAATAGATTGGACCAGAAAAGAAACACCTCCTGTCACATAATAGTGAAAACACCAAACGCACAAAATAAAGAAAGAATATTAAAAGCAGTAAGGGAAAAAGGTCAAGTAACATATAAAGGGAGAACTATCAGTATCACGCCAGACTTTTCGCCAGATACTATGAAGGCCAGAAGATCCTGGACAGATGTCATACAGACCCTAAGAGAACACAAGTGCCAGCCCAGGTTACTGTATCCTGCAAAACTCTCAATTAACATAGATGGAGAAACCAAGATATTCCATGACAAAACCAAATTTACACAATATCTTTCTACAAATCCAGCACAACAAAGGAAAATAAAGGGTAAAGCCCAACATAAGGAGGCAAGCTATACCTTAGAAGAAGCAAGAAACTAATCGTCTTGGCAACAAAACAAAGAGAAGAAAAGCACACAAACATAACCTCACATCCAAATATGAATATAACGGGAAGCAATAATCACTATTCCTTAATATCTCTCAAAATCAATGGCCTCAACTCCCCAATAAAAAGATATAGATTAACAAACTGGATACGCAACGAGGACCCTGCATTCTGCTGCCTACAGGAAACACACCTCAGAGACAAAGACAGACACTACCTCAGAGTGAAAGGCTGGAAAACAACTTTCCAAGCAAATGGTCAGAAGAAGCAAGCTGGAGTAGCCATTCTAATATCAAATAAAATCAATTTTCAATTAAAAGTCATCAAAAGAGATAAGGAAGGACACTTCATATTCATCAAAGGAAAAATCCACCAGGATGAAGTCTCAATCCTAAATATCTATGCCCCAAATACAAGGGTACCTACATACGTAAAAGAAACCTTACTAAAGCTCAAAACACACATTGCACCTCACACAATAATACTGGGAGATTTCAACACCACACTCTCATCAATGGACAGATCATGGAAACAGAAATTACACAGAGATGTAGACAGACTAAGAGAAGTCATGAGCCAAATGGACTTAACAGATATTTATAGAACATTCTATCCTAAATCAAAAGGATATACCTTCTCAGCTCCTCATGGTACTTTCTCCAAAATTGACCATATAGTTGGTCAAAAAACGGGCCTCAACAGGTATAGAAAGATAGAAATTATCCCATGTGTGCTATCGGAACACCATGGCCTAAAACTGGTCTTCAATAACAATAAGGGAAGAATGCTCACATATATGTGGAAATTGAACAATGCTCTACTCAATGATAACCTAGTCAAGGAAGAAATAAAGAAAGAAATTAAAAACTTTTTAGAATTTAATGAAAATGAAGGTACAACATACCCAAACTTATGGGACACAATGAAAGCTGTGCTAAGAGGAAAACTCATAGCGCTGAGTGCCTGCAGAAAGAAACAGGAAAGAGCATATGTCAGCAGCTTGACAGCACACCTAAAAGCTCTAGAACAAAAAGAAGCAAATACACCCAGGAGGAGTAGAAGGCAGGAAATAATCAAACTCAGAGCTGAAATCAACCAAGTAGAAACAAAAAGGACCATAGAAAGAATCAACAGAACCAAAAGTTGGTTCTTTGAGAAAATCAACAAGATAGATAAACCCTTAGCCAGACTAATGAGAGGACCCAGAGAGTGTGTCCAAATTAACAAAATCAGAAATGAAAAGGGAGACATAACGGCAATTGGGGGATGGTTGGGAGGGGAACACCCATAAGGAAGGGGAGGGGGGAGGGGGATGTTTGCCCGGAAACCAAAGAATTATTATTAAGTATTTAATAAATAAAAAAAGAGCGAATTTTCTGTGGTAACCCTTTTACAACATCTATCAGTGTCCCAATGTATACATACATAAACACTTTACATTTTTTCCACTGTACTGCAAGAAACCTATGAAAATTCTAAAATCATATTTATGTGATGGATTAAGAATCAAAAAGACCTTGAGAGAAAGAACTCGAAGAGCTTGAAGGAGCTTGAGACCCCTTATGAACAACAATGCCAAGCAACCAGAGCTTCCAGGGACTAAGCCACTACCTAAGGACTATACATGGACTGACCCTGGACTCTGACCTCATTGGTAGCATTGAATATCCTAGTAAGATCACCAGTGGAAGGGGAAGCCCTTGGTTCTGCTAAGACTGAACCCCCAGTGAACTAGATTGTTGGGAGGAGGGCGGCAATGGGGGAAGGTTGGGGAGGGGAACACCCATAAAGAAGGGGAGGGGGAGGGGTTAGGGGGGTGTTTGCCCGGAAACCGGGAAAGGGAATAACACTCGAAATGTAAATAAGAAACACTCAAGTTAATAAAAAAAAATCAAGAATCAAAAAGATCCTGCCTCCCTTTTGCTCCCTTCCCCTTCTTTTTTTCTCCCAGGTTCTTCCCTCTATCTCCTGGGTTTATTTTGTTCCCCCTTCTAAGTAGTGTGAAGCATCCAAACTCTGGTTTTCCTTCTCCTTAAGCTTCATATGGTCTGTGAGTTGTGTCATGGGTATTCTGAACTTTTGTGCTAATATCTATTTATCAGTGAGTACATATTATGTGTGTTCTTTTATGATGGGGTAACCTCACTCAGGATGATATTTTCTACTTCTATCCATTTGCCTGTGAATTTTATGAAGTTATTGTTTTTAATAGCTGAGTAATACTTCATTGTGTAAATATACCACATTTTCTATATTCATTCCTCTGTTACGGGATTTAATGGGTTGTTTCTAGCTTCTGGCTACTATAAATACGACTGTTATGAACATATAAGAGATATGTTTCCTTGTTATATATGTTGGGGCATCTTTCAGATATATGATTAGGAGTGGTATAGATGGGTCTTCAGGTAGAACAATTTTCATTTTTCTGAGGAACTGACAGGTTGATTTCCAGAGTGGCTGTGCTTGCAATCCCACCAGCAGTGGAGGAGTCTTCCTCCTTCTCCACATTCTCACCAACATGTGCTGTCACCTGAATTTTTGATCTTAGCCATTCTGACTGGTGTGAGGTGGAATTTCAGGGTCATTTTGATTTGCATTTCCCAGATGACTAAGGACATTGAACATTTCTTTAGGTACATCTTAGAGATTTGAGATTTCTCAGTTGAGAATTCTGTTTAGCTCTTGTACCCCATTTTTCAACGGATATTTGATTCTCCAGAGTCTAACTTGTTGAGTTTCTTGTATATATTGGATATTATGTCTTCTACCAGATTTAGGGTTGGTAACCTAATCTGTAGGTTGCAATTTTTACTCATACTGAAAGTGTCTTCGCCATACAGAAACTTTTCAATTTTATGAGATCCCATTTGTCAATAGTTGAACTAAGAGCCTGAGTCACTGGTGTTCTGAGCAGAAAATTTTCCCCTGTGCTGTTGATTCAGGACAGAAGTATAGAGGGCCAGAAAATTGTACAGAAATATGTAGCAATGTGGGGTAGGGAATTGGGGATAGCAAGTAGAAAGTACCATATGCCAGGGAAGCAAGAGGTTCCCATATCCAACAGGGATGACATTAGCTGAAATACCCAACAAAGGAGAGACAGAAGCTGTAGAGACCATCTCCAGTAGACAGGCACGGCTCCCAGTTGAGGGATGGGGCCACTCACACATTTCAAAAAAAGTAATAACCCAGAATTGTTCCTATACAAAGGAAATGCAGATCCAAAAAAATGAATCAGGGACTGAAGGAAAGGCCATCCAGAGACCACCCCTACCTGGGGATCCTCCCACCTGCAGACACCAAACTGGACACTATTGCTGATGCCAATAAGTACGTGCTCCCAGGAACCTGGTATAGCTGTCCCCCAAGTGGCTCTGCCAGCACCTGATGAATATAAATGCAAATTTTCACAGTCAACCATCGGACTGAGCCTGGAGAGCCCAATGGAAGAGTTAGGGGAAGGAATAAAGGACCCGAAGGTGATTGCAACCCCATAGGAAGAGAAACAATATCAACTAGCATGATCACCCAGAGCTCACAGGGACTAGATCACCACTCAAATAGTACACATGGAGGGACCATGACTCCAGCTACATATGTAGCAGAAGATGGCCTTATCTGGCATCAATGGGAGCAGAGGCCCTTGGCCTGTGAAGGCTTGATTCTCCAGCATAAGAGGATGCTACAGTGGTAAGGCAGGAATTGGGAGGGTAAGTGGGGAAGCACTCTTATAGAAGCAAAGGGGAGGAGCAATGGGGTGGGGGTTTGCAGAGGGGAAACCAGGAAGGGGGGGTCAACATTGGAAATGTAAATAAATAAAATAACCAATGAAAAAGAAAAAGAATCAAAAAGAGCTAAAAAGACTTGCTTATGATAAGTAAGTGAAAAATGTTGTGTCCTTTATCTGTACTCATGTTTAACTTTCTCATGGGATATCTGTTTAGCTCAAAAATTCTCCTCAATATGGTGCCATGAAATCTATGAATTTGCTTTAAACAGATATCAGGGCATCTTTGAAATTTAGTGAATAAAATTGTTTCTAGTTTTTATGTTTGAAGGCTTAGTCCCCAGTTAGAAGAAATGTTTGTGAAGAATTAAGAGGAATGTGTTTGGAGTAGTATTTGTTATTAAGGATGGGCTTTGAGATTTCAAAACACATGCCAGTTTCTGTTTTTGTCTCTGTCTCTTTCCTTCTTCCTCCCTCCCTTTCTCCTTCCCTACCCCTATCCTTGGCTTATAGGATGTAAAACTTGCAGCTGTTCTCTAGCACTATGCTGGACCAACTGCCAAAATTCTTTCTGACATGATGATAATGGACCAACCCTCTAAGACTCTGCAAGCAAGGCCCCAGCTAAATGTTTGTTTTGTAAGAATCGCCTTCATCATGGTGTGTCATTACAGAAAGAGAATGGAAATCAAGACATCACGTGTGCAAATATATATGTGCAGGAGGGTGTGTGTGTGTGTGTGTGTGTGTGTGTGTGTGTGTGTGTGTGTGTGTGTGTGTAGAAACCAGGCCCATAGATATTTGCACCTCATGTTCCAGGGGATCTGACTCCATCTAACGGTTGAGCACCAGGCATCTTTACACATGTGAATACATAGATATACATACATATAAAACACAGAGACACATAAAATAAAATAATTAAATCTTAATAAAATAGCATGATTCCATTACTCAAATTTACCTTAAACATGCTCTTGTGAAAATCCTGCCTACCACATTCCTTTTTCTGTGAAGTCAGAGCTGTCTGGGTCTCATCAAGGAAGCAGCTGAGCTCCACCTCAGCTGTGGGTGATGCAATTCCTGGTGTGCAATGCCTGTGTCTGTGCATTGCTCTTGCTGGCCCAGCTGTGAGCAGCTTCAGCATCTAGCTGCAACATGTGAGCCATTGTGAGGGAATTGCTGGAAAATTTTCTGTAACTGGCAAGTATTTTAATGATACATGTGGTAAAATCAGATCCAGTTAGCCTTTCATCTACTTAACACCAAAACTGTAATGATAGATAAGCCTTTTATTTTTCTTGAGCTAAAACACAGAGTACAAGATGATATCTGCTGAATAACGGGCTCTCTTTACATGAATTCTAAAGGGGAAAAGAAATAAAGCCAATCTGAGCTGTAACTAACCACATTTTCAACATGGACTAAACTGGACGAGAGCAGACTGATAGAGCAATACACAAACATGCATAGACTGTGCTTGCACTAAAATTCTAAACTTTTACCCAGAGCTAAAATACGTACTTAATATCTTCTCAGCTTGTGTAGATGATATTCAAGACTAATTGAACTCCCTTTAAGAAAAAAGTTCAAGATTGTCCTTTTAGAAGGCTCTCTTATTGTGATACATGCAGTATGGGTCACTTTATGAGAATCATGTGATGTCTGAGACATATAGGACCTTCTGTGGTGGATAAGATAAGGTCTCTTACCTTTAGAGGTAGTTGCTTGTTCACCAAAGGATGTTAAGGCAACAGAAAGTAACTCAACTTTATGTAAAGAATATATAAAATTCTGTTTCAAAATTATGTTGCTCTTCTTATAATAGAAATTATTATTGATCAAATGTTAGTATCTCTTCTATGAACACAAGATCAAGTCTGTCTTCTGTAAAACCTATAGCTGATGTTTAGCATATGGGTTTTCTCATTTCTTCCCTTTTATTATCCACATGTAATGTCTGTCTAGTCTCTTTCTTTATAGCACCCTAAAAAGGAAAGACTTTTTTTTTTTGTAATATGAGGTAAGGCTCAGAAGTTCCACCCACATAATTCCTTGCAATCCACAAGCTGAAAGTTTATAAGCTAAATGTTTTCTTATAACCAAATTAAGGGATTAAATTCTGATAATTGTGTTGGACTGGGAGTTTTTACTGCTTATTTACTCTTATGTGTTTAGCATTTCTCTTTTCTTCTATGAATAATCATCTCAATAAACCTACACAAATTAATAAAGTTAGCTATGAAAGAAATGTTTCCTTAATTCTTTGAATATCCAATGATCATTTTATCAACTCTATGGATACATATATAAGAACAACGGAAAATTAGGTGAATATTAATATGAAGAGAGCAACCATTTTCCCTACAGGTCCATATCTTGTATGATATCCATTGGAACTGAATTAATAATATGGGACATTTCCTTGCAAAGAACTTGGTTTCACCCTGTGGTGATCATAAAGGTCTTTAATCTTAGCACTCAGGAGGCAGAAGCATGCAGATCTCTGAGTTTGAAGTCAGTATGTTCTTCAGAGCAAATTCCAGGATAACCAAGACTACACAGAGAAACCCAGTCTTAAACAAAACAGAAGAACAAACAAATGTAATTTATAATATTCAAAACGTTGAGCTGAATCTCAGGAACTTGTAACTATTTGTATGACCTTAGAAACTTTGCTTTCTTTCTTTATCATGCAAATTAATACTAGCAGACATAAAACAGGATACTAAAATATGAAAATGTCGCTTTGATAGGGCTATAAAATCAATTTTTACTATTGATTCATTGGAGTTTATATGGCAGGGTTATTTTGAAACTCAAGTTTCTTCATTCTTATGAGCAAAATAAGGATAGAGAGGCAAAATGAATGCTGTGAGTTTTATATAAAATATTACAAAATGTAATTTAGGTAACATAATGGTGAGGTATATAGAGCCCTTTGTCAAGAAAAAAGGAAAAGAAAATAATATGTAGATAGATGATAGATGGATGGAGAGATTAGATTCATAGATAGTAGATAGATAGATAGATAGATAGATAGATAGATAGATAGATAGATAGATAGATGATAGATAGATAGAGTGGATTTTATTCCTGGAAGAAACTTCTACTTCAAAAATTATCTGTGTTGTGAGTAGTCTAAATAAATGCTAATATATATTATATCTGGAGCATTTAACATTCACATCACAGCCAATTGTGATCATAAAATCATACATATCTACACATTTCACCAATCGTCTCATTGATGGACATCTTCAGTGTCCTGGATTCTCATCTTTCAACGTAACACGGAAATGGTGAAAGGTTTAATGACAGACTCACCTTTGAAAGTCTGTCCCTGCAGGTGTCTTCAAAAGGATTCATCTTTGCATATTAAAAAAGGAACAGTTCAGAATAAAGTCTGTTGTTGGCAGTTTACTTCTCCTCAGAACATATCTGGAGAAGATAATAAACAAGTCATTGTGTGTACTGCTTAAGAATGATACATAACCGGAATCTGAAAAATATCATATTTGATGCTTTACCCTTGATCAGATTCTTGTTTCCATGGGAGGGAAATCTATCAGCTTGCAACCTAAAACACCAGAAATGTTCTTGAGCTCAGAGTAAGCAAATTGATTTCACAGTTACTGGATTTTAACACCCACCCCCACCAGTTACAAATTATTTTCTGTTTATTCAGGTTTAAGGCAGTACCTGTGATATTCCAGCTTTGATTTTTAACTGTGCTAGGTGAACTTGTTATTTCCACGATAAGGGAATGTATTTATTTGTTTTTTTTTTTCTTTTTTTTTTCCGGGGCTGGGGACCGAACCCAGGGCCTTGCGCTTCCTAGGTAAGCGCTCTACCACTGAGCTAAATCCCCAGCCCCGGGGAATGTATTTAAAATGTTCAAATCAATAGTCCCCATGGTGGATAGTGTGTAACAGTGATTTTTGTTTAATGCAGGGGAAGTTTCTAAACGTGCAACAGGTGTTAGTAGTCAGTAGGTGGCTTGATTTAAAAATAGCTATACTCCTTTTAATTTGAATAGCTGCAAAACACAGAAAAGTATTTAACACTCTAAAGTTTATCTCAGGACATCCACCAAAATGAAATAATTTCATAAATGCTGTAATAAAAATGCAAAGATGATCTTATTTAAAATAAAAAATTAAGTCATTGTTTGATGTTTTAGGAATAATTCACTATTTTGCTGTTTAAAAGGAATTAAAATGGACTTAAAAGCAAATAAACACAGTGTAAAAACAATAAAAATAGGAATCATGACTAAAGTCTGTAATGATCCAAATATTGCTTTAGGAACGGCCGACAAAAAGATTTAGGGCAAGCCAACAAATGATGTTAGAATGATATTGTTCTTTTAAGGTAAGCAGTCATTCTTCAGATGGAAGGAATGTGAAGTGGGGTTATAGAGTCATAGAAGTCAAAGGGGAGTGAAACAGCAAGGCACAATTTTAAACAGTTCACAGGTTCAAAGAGAAAGAATAGTCTATGGGACTCTGCCAACCATTATAATTAGCATACCTAGTCATTTACCTGTGTGGATGATACATTCCCTACAGGACTTTAAAACATTTTGAGGATTTCATAAAATAGATTTCATTAATGCCATTTATATTAAAGACCTGATAATTATTTTAAAACCGTTACAGAAGTGAAAGTTAATTATTTTCAATGTAAAGACTTACTCATGTAAGTCTTTTAATTTCCTGGCTTGTCTATACATTTAATACTTCACTTTCAAATATGATGATTTTACACTATTCAATCTAATTCAAATGGGTAATATGAAAAAAGGTACTGAACCATCTGAAAAGTTTAAAGCTTTGTGGGAAATTATCCAAAAGCATAAGAAGATACATGCTTATAGTTATTAAAAACTATTTTTAATACCATACAAGTATTTGGAATAAAAAATATTGCATGTATAGTGCATATCAGTCTTGGAAATGAGATTCAATCAGTCTATGTAGCCATCGCTGGTGGAAGTCATGTCCTATCCACTCTAGGGTGTAATATGAATTCTGATCTGAACAATTTTAACTATGAGAAATGTTGTAAAGTTCCAAGAAAAATATAGGATGATATTTAGCATTTTAAAACTTGAAGAATTTATCAGAGCAAATTAACTTGAATATAGAAAGAAATTATCAAATATTTAAAAACATTTTACAACATAAGGCATGTGACAAATTAGAGACTATATTAAACATCCTCTTACTATAGGAAGGAGAATCAGCAACTAGCTGCATAATAAATGAAAAATTATAACAAATCTTAGCAAAAAGAAAGCAAACATTGCTTACACACATGGATGGATGTTTTTCTTCACTTTCTGAACATACACATTATGAATATGATTAAATGTTGTATTTACATCAATTGAACAGGAATGATCAAAATATCTGACCATATCCCTTGTGAGATTTGAAGCAATAGACATGTTGAATCCATACAAGGGAAGTGGATTTTTCTGTATCTGACCAACTGCAAAGCCCCAAGACATTACATAAATGGTTGTGCTTTCTTTAATTATTTAGAATATATTCCACAAATGCAAACATGGATGTCCATATTGAAAGTTTATTTAAATATACGTATGTGCGAATATATGAACTTAGTTGATTAAGAAATAATGGAAATCATAGCATGTTATCACATATGAAAAGGATACATAGTTTTCAAGAAAACTATTGTATTAACATACACAAACTTTAAAAACTCCTATTCACTGAAACATTTATCTTGCTTGATATTGTTAATTCTTACAAACAATATTGCAATATTTTTGATATGTTGAAATCATAGCAGAAAAAAATCCATATGATGAATTCCATATGATAAATTGAGTGTGGGCACATAGAAAAGCCAGAGAGAGGAAAAGGAAGCTAAAAGGGATATAGTTCTAGTCAATTTCAAAAGAAAACTTGACACATGCTTTGTAAGTCTGTTAAAATTACAAAAAGTAGATGATCATGTGGAAAACCATTACAGTGAGAGGAATTTAAAGGGGACACAAGAACAGTGTGATGCTGATTCTACCTGACATTCTAGATCAAAAAGGAGCATGGTTAAAACCACAGAAACGAAAAATATTCAAACCCCACTTAATCAAGAATGATGTTAGTATTTGATAATTGAGACAAAAATTCAATTTTTATCTAGTAACAGAGAAAAATTAATTGTGAGCACTGCAAGCATTTTCACTGTTTTTATAATATGCTTTAATAAGGGCAAAACTATTCTAAAATAATGTCACCTAACACAAAGGTATATAATTTTGTGGGCCAGTCTAATGGTTCCTATGGACCATAATTTAGTGGAACCAGACTATGGTCCCTATGTTTTCTTCAAATATTATTCTAGATGCAAGTAAGTAGATATTTTATTTTGAATACATACATGAACTTTATTAAATATATGTTCAATGTATATGTATTCACTGAAAATCAATACGATGTACTTGGCACATCCTACAGATGTTCATGATAGCAACTGACTTGATTATATATAGACTGTATAGTCTATGCTGCTTGGCATTGAGCCATAGCGATCAGTTACCTAGAGAAGAAGTATAAGGTCCAAGCACTTATTCAAACCAATACATAAAGAAGTTATAGATAAGATGAAGCTAACGTAAGTTAGGGGACCCCATAGGCATGATCATTTCCTATGTACTCTTCTTTTATCTTTTATTAAAAACCACTATGTTCCAAGGCTTTATTTATTATAGCCAGAAACTGAAAACAACCGAGATGTCTCACAGAAGAATGGATATAGAAAATGTAGATCATTTACTATTCAGCTATTAGAAGCAAGGACATAATATACTTTGCAGGCAAATGGGTGGAACCACAAAATATCATTCTGAGTGAGTATGATAACCCAGACCCAAAGGGACATGCATGATATGCACTCATTGATAAGGCGATATTAGCCATAAAGTAAGAATACCTGTAATATGATCCATAGATGCAAAAAAGCTAAACAAGAAGGGCCAAGCAAGAATACTTGAGTCTCAATTAGAAGAGGAAAAAAATAGGACGCATAGGAGTCAAAGGAAGGAGGGAATCAGGTAGCAGAGGGGATGGGAAGAGAAATGGGGGGTGTGTCAGGATCAGATGTAGGGATAGACAGGAGAGAGGGCCAGAGAGTCAGAAAAAATGAATCGAAATATGTAGATGGCCAGGCTGGGGACAGAGGAAGGACTGGGAGAATGTCTAGGAATGCTAGAGAGCCTCAAGGTGAGGCTACCAGGAGTCAATGTGGGTGACCTTAGCTGAGACTCAAAGCAGTGGGAATATGGAACTTGAAGAATCCAGTTTTTATAACTAGGTAGGATTGCCAGTAGAAAGATAAGGACAACAATCCACCCAGAAACCTTCCAACCCAAAATTTATCATGTCTAAAAGAAATACAGGGACAAAGACTGAGAAGAGACTGAGGGAATGGCCAACCAATAACCAGTCCAACTTGAAAACCATCTTCTGGGGAAGCACCAATCCGTGACAGTATTAATGATACTCTGTTAGGCTTTCAGACAGGAGTCTAGCATAACTGTTCTCAAAGAGGTTCCATACACCACCTGACTGAAACAGATAGAGATACCCACAGTCAAACATTGGACAGAGCCTGGGAACATTTGTGGAAGAGTTTAGGGAAGGATAGAAGGCTCTGAAAGGGTTAGAAACTCTACGGAAGACCAACAGAGTCAACTAACTTGGATCCTTGGATGCTCACATGGACTGAAGCTCAAACAAAAGAAAATAGATGGGCTGGAATGAGGATCCTGGCACACAAAAGCAGATCTGCTGCTCAGTCTTTATATGGGTCCCCTAAAAACTGGAGTGTGAAGTGGCGGCGCTGTCAAAGCTGTTGCCTGTGTTGAATCTGTTCCCCAACTCAGCTGCCTTGTCTGGTCTTACTGGGAGAGGATGCTGTATTACTCCAAAGATTTGATGTACTAGGGTGAGGGAAACCTAGAGGAGACCCCATCTTCTCTGAGGAGAGGCAAGAGGGATTGAGGAAGGAACTCTGGAAGGCATAGGCTGGAAGGGGGTCCATTAATTGGGAGGCAAAAATGAATAAATAAATAAAGAAGATTAAAAATAAAAAAATAAATTCTTTTCATAAAACATATCCTGTTCATATTTTCCTCTTCCTCTACACCTCCAAATTGTTCCCCATCTCTGATCTTTTCCAAAGATACCTTTCTGTCTCATTAGGAAACAAACAGGCATCTAAGGGATAGTAACCAAATAAAATCCAGTAAGGAAAAAAACATTAAAATGTGACAAAACTAACAGAAGAAAAAGAACTTAAGAAAAGTTACATGCACAAACACACACACACATTAATGCGCATACACACATACACACACTCACACACATACATACACAACAACAACAACAACAACAACAACAACAACAGCACACATGTATACACAGAGACATACTCTTTGCACCCTTATGAATCCCATAAAAAAGCACAAAACATGTAGGGTTAAAAAGAATATATTTAAATTTGACTCATACAAAAATAAATGGATTTAAGTAAAGCATGTGGATTCAAATAATAAAAGAGATGCAGGGTAGTCTTATCAAATCAGTTGAAGACATGGTTAGAAAAGATTGTAGTGACTAGAAAAAGAAGAAATTGGTTTCTAGGCTACATTTAAATTGATGTTGACATGACATCAGCTCTCCACATAAATTCCAACCTGCAGTCTTGTTCTGCATACCTTCCAGGACTCAGAGTATTATAGCCAATTCCCTAAAATCTCTCTCCATACATACATATCTATTATTCCGTAAGCAAGATATACACTATATATATATACAAAACAACTCTTGAGAACCACGAATAACATGCATGAGAGAAGACTACACTAAAACAAAGAACACATGAATGGGATATTTTAATCTTTTCAAGAAATATTATTCTGTAACAAACACTTGAGTAAAATGATCAAAGCTAAAATAAAGAAAGTGAAATTTGAATCAAATGACCTTCTGATGTTGTTTAAAACTCTCAATCCATTGCCCTTTATCCCATCCTAATTCTTCTTGGTGTACAGTATTCTTACTGTCCATGCTTGACCTAATTTAGAGGATGGAGTAAGCCACTCAAGTTTTCACAGGAAGACAGCTGAAGAGCCAGAAGCAGCATGTTTGTGATACACAGAGTCAGTTGCATTGCACCAATTTACTCATTAGCCCCTAGGGCAGAGAATAAAGTGAGGAACAGATGTTTCAATGCTAGACATCTAAGAAAGCCAAGAAAAGGCTGGGCAATGGCAAAAGAACATTCAAAGAATTTTGTCAAGAGTCCAGTGATTCACTAGCAAGTCTTCCGTTGAAGGAAAAGGCCAGTGGACAATTGGCCCACTTCTTAACAGTTCATCATCTTGACTGAGCAAGACTGATCACTGGAGTACTAGTACAACTTCTCAGAAGAGAACATCGACTAGTCTTAGCAACAGTGATCATTGGCGTTTCGGTATAAATTCATACCAGAGTTCATCAGCTGGTCTGAGCAAACATCAATTTCCTATATATGAGGAGTCTTTTTCCTTTTGTCTTATCCACAAAAGGAGATCAAAAGTCCCTGAGCCAGCTATGATCTCTGAAAAATTTAAGATTAGATTTTCAAATGTTCATATTCCTCCATAAAAGAGCCTGGGACATACCACATTTGTACTTTGCTTTAGAGAACAAAGTTATATACCCATGCCCTTGGAGAATTTCTAAACAGTCGGTCTAAGATATAGGACAGATTTTTTCTTCTTCATTTATTTCTTTATCTCCTTTTGACTTATATTTACATGTAGTTTATACTTTGAGATTTTTAAACAAAAGTACCATATTTACATTATCTTTACCCTTCCAGGTCTCTCTTTTCTTCCCATTCCTTCTCATATGAATGAAGTCTTTTCTTTAATTATTATTGGTGCACACACACACACACACACACACACACCACACAAACACGCACACTACACACACACTTACCACACACACACACACAACCACACACACAGACACACAGACACAGACACACAAACACACACACCACACACATATCACACACACACAACCACACACACAGACACACAAACACACACACAACACACAGACACACATACAGACACACACACACACACACACACAGAGAGAGAGAGAGAGAGAGAGAGAGAGAGAGAGAGAGAGAGAGAAGTCTGTGTGTGGGCACATACACACACAGAGTCTAAAAAATCAATTTAACATTGCTTATATGCATTTATGTTTAGGACTAGCCACTTGTATTGAGTAACCTATCAGGAAGCTAACCCCTGGTGAAGCTTTACTCTTGCTTCCTTAATTAGAAATATTTTCATTTTTTTTCTTTTCTTTTTTTTTTTTTTTTCGGAGCTGGGGACTGAACCCAGGCCTTGCGCTTGCTAGGCAAGCGCTCTACCACTGAGCTAAATCCCCAACCCCAATATTTTCATTTTTTATTTGATACTGAGAATTATGAATGCAGTCCGGCGAGCCTTTAAAAGGGATGGTGATATTAAATGTATAGTGATCATAATGCTAACAGACTTCTAGAGCACATACAATGAAGTGCTGTGGAAAGCAATACATTCCTAACCATCCTTATCATAAACAACTATTGGAAAAAAATTAAGGACCCATTTCGAAGGTGAAGACTATGTACAAGTATCTCTATTTAATTACAGAAAGGCAGTGTACAGAACAAAATTATTTTCTGTGAAGTTGAGGAAATTCAAATTTAGGGTGACTAATATCTGAAATCTGCACATCTGTCATCACTCTTAATGAAGGTTATGACAGATATACTGTAGTAATTTTCTTCAAAACAAGTATATATGTCATTGGAATTCTGATGTCTATAAAACCTGCATTCACCTCTCAAGCTGGAGAAGTGGCCCATGGTTCTTCAGTACTTCTAGTGGATTGTGGTAACACAAGGAAGGCAGAGATCTCAAGACATGGTTGATGTAAAACTGTTGAGAGATACAAGATAAGGGCTGAGAGAAGAGCTCCTTTGGAAGCCTGGAAGTAGATTACTTGGAACATGAAAATAGTTAAAGTATTTAGAAGAAAGGAAGGACAAGTCAAGTAGCCACATGCAGTCCATCTAATCCACTAAATCTTGAGTAATAGTGGTTGCTAGCAGTACTCCAAAATGTTGGCACTCGGGAGACTTACAATGTACATTTTATATTGGGAAAAAAATCTGATTTTACATTTTCAAGGGCAGGTCAGCTAAGTCAACACAAGCTCAAAGAAATTGTTATTTTTGATGTGCATCAATACTGCTTTAAATGACTTAGGGAATATTTACAAAGCATGTGATATAATACTGGCTATTTGAAATTCTTATACAGCATGCTCTTCAGATGAACTGTAAGTCATGTGACTTCATGGAGTTAAAGGATGCAGAACAGAGTTGTGCCAATTTCCCTTATGAACTACAGAGACATGGAATTCAAATGCATTACTCATAGTCACTCCCCTACAAGACAAAGATACATTAGTGAATTCTGAACTAGGAGGGATGTGGAAAACTAATCAGGAGAAAAACTAAGGGTAGCTTCCTCTGAGAGACCCACACCAGATCAAATCTGTTTAAAAGATACTGATATATGAGACATAGGTGTCTAAATCACATGTTTAAAAAAACCCACTTTATTAAAGGTGAGATTAAATGACAAAATTGAAGCAGAGATAATGAATAGGTAGATATTTGGTGCAGGAGAAACAGTTGGCAATTATCGTGAGACTAGAGAACACGGCAGACAGATTCAGGGTTGACAAAGTACAGTTTATAGGGGTCACATAGGCAAAAGTATATGTAAAGCAAAACTATAAAGCTTCACAAATCAACTTATGGAATAGGAAATTATATACTGACCCACACAATGATGGGCTGTACCTTCAGAAAGATACATGGGCCTTCTTAAAATCTATTAACTTATCTAGCCTCTTTTAAACTATGTTATTCATAAGCTATCAATCATTGTGACACAAAGTCTGAGACTCTTGATGACCTCCTTTATGTCTTAAGATATGTGATGTGGTTACATGATGGAAAAATGGTAATTACAAACACGTGGCTCTAAGCATGATCGGCCTGAATGTCATCCTATTACATTATTACTATCTCTAGACTCAAAGGAAAAAGAATGGTTTTGTGTGCCAGACATGTTGCTGGGATTTTTAACTCAGGACCTCTGGAGGAGCAGTCGGTGCTCTTGACCACTGAGCCACTTCTCTCCAGCCTGCCAGACATGTTTAATGTGACATTTAATGGTTTCATGGCCAGTTACTGTTTCTACATCCTCTACTTGTCCCCAGAAAAGCATCATCAAGTAGATATTGATGCATTTTCAGCATAGATGAGGAAGACGACACAGAGTTTGGGAAACTAATTGATATTGACCCAAATCACCACAAGATCCATATCCCTTTTTTTCTGCCCATCGATCTTACTGCAACCTGATATGAAGCAATCATGGCCAGAGGCAACACAGTACACTTCTCACTAGGGACATGATTCTGTCAGCTCAGTTTGAAATATCCAGATGACAAGATGGTTAAAAACTTGATTTGCCTGGTGTTCTCACATTCATAACCTGGTGGAAGTCTCTGCTATTGTACCAGAAATACAGGGAAGTTTCGTTCAGAAATAAATAACTCAGTTTAGAAACAAGTCTCGAGGCACTTGAGCATGAGTTGTTGTTATAGAACAGAGAAATGGACAATCACAGTGTAATACTTGTGGAGAGCATATTTTCAGTTTTCAATATTACTGTTTAGTGTTTTGACTGATATAGGCACTCTCTCCTGAATTCAATCCTTTCAAGGAAAATATATAGACTTAACTCCATCTACCATAAATTTAACTTGAGGACATTTATTCAATGTCTGGTATGTTCAAGGCATTGATAATATAGAGGAATAAGAAGAAATTCATACATGTGAAAAAATTTTTCATCCATAATCATGGCTCTGAGTCAAAAATGTATTTTAATAAAAAAACTAGAGGCAAAATAGGTATGATTAAAAGCAATAATGTTTGAGGTTGGAAAGCGATATATTAGCCAAACCATTATTTATGTTCTGTTCCAACTCCATGCATAAAACTGTAAACTCATCCATCTTGGAAAATGCTTACCTTCCTAATAAGAAGGAAATTTATGACCATTAGCTTTTTCACAGATAAAAAAACATTACATCTCCTAATAACCATAAGAATGCAATATGACTTCACTTTGGCAAGCTAGGGAGCTTACTTATTTCCCTGAGTTCTAAACTACTTTTATATGAGGTTTGCTACTGAGTTAATTGTGTAAGTATGATCCTCCTGCTTTCATGCCATCCTCCTGTTAGGCAGCTGTAAACAAAAATACCACTGTAGCAAATGCTACCTCCCCATGAGCGTCACAAGACTTGCTTGGGCTGACATTGCATTTTGCAAGAACATACTAGGTATTTCTTGACCTCTTTCTTCCCTTCTGCCCACTGAACAGCAGGCTGACCATAAGGGTTTTATCCTCATCAGATTGACTGTGCTTGTATAGCTCTTCAATGTATACCACACTTACTGTATAAAGAAGGAGCCTCAGTCCTGTTACCCTGATCCCAACTCCTCTCTCACTCTGCATTGTCTTACTAAAACTTGTCAAAATCATTTTTGTCTTAGAGAATATATTGAAAAGAAACCAATTTGAAATATTTGTATCATCTCAATTTCTATCCTTCATGGGTGTCACAGGTTACATCTGAGATGTCTTCAACACATCCATAATTTGAACACTCAGTCTCCAGGTGGTGGCATAGTTTAGGAAGGGTCCAGTAGTGCCCTTGGGGGTTGGAGGTGAGGTGGCACAGTCAATGACACAGACTCCTGGAGCAGATAAGCAGCTAGCTCCACTGTAAGCTCCTTTAATACCCTCCACCTGTGCCCTGGTGGAAAGACTCTCTTCTAAACAGCAGTTCCTGACTGACTGGCATTGTGTGCACCAGCAATCCTGGGTCTCCCAGGCAGTACTCAATTAGGTCCTCTTGCAGAAGATGCTTTTGTGCCTGCGCAGCACCCAGTGTTTACGTAGAGGTGGTCTCATGTACCTTCTGTAGTCCAGGAATTGTAAGACTTGGATCCTAGCTGAAGAAAGGCTAAGGAGGGTAAATTTTAGGAAGTAATATACACTCCCTTCCTATTTCTCTGTGTCTAATTTTCTTGTTGGTGTGAGCAGAAGACTTGTCCTGTGTTTCCTCCATCATGATATTTTGCTCAATTATATGGAATAAGTAACTATGGATTGATTCTCCTGAAACAATGAACCAAAATAAACTTACCCTTCCTTAGATTGTTTCTGTTAGGTGTGCAAATGTAAATATTGTGAGATGTTTACAGGATGAAGTAGAAGCAATAAGAAGAAAATAAACAGAAGATTGGAGTCCAGTTCGATGGGAAGAGTTGATACCAAAAATAATGGAATAAAAAGCAATGAATCTGAAAAATCTTAGAAGCCTAAAAACAAGCTTGCTTGCTTGATTGCTTGCTTGCTTCCTTCTTTCTTTCTTTCTTTCTTTCTTTCTTTCTTTCTTTCTTTCTTCCTTCCTTCCTTCCTTTCTTTCTTTCTTTCTTTCTTTCTGTCTTTCTTTCTTTCTCTCTTTCTTCCTTTCTTTCGTTCTTTCTTTTGTTCATTCTTTTTTATGACACATTTTCTTTTAGTATTTTAGGGAAATTAAGTATTTTTCTTTTTTCTTTGTTTATTAATTATTTTATTTAACATTCCAGCTCTGATTCGCTTCCACAAGCTCTTCCCCTCATCTGGCCCCTGTGCTTCTGAGGGGTGCTCACCAACCCACCCACTACAATCTATCTCTCTTCACTGGGATCTCAAATTTCTACAGAATGAAAGCACATTCCTTCCCACTGAGTCCAGACAAGGTAGTCCTCTGCAAAATATGTAGCAGGGGCCATGAACCAGCCCATGTGTACTCTTTGGTTAATTGCTTAGTGTCTTGGAGCTCTGAAGGGTCCAGGATACTTGACACTGTTGTTCTTCCTATGGGGTTGTCGTCACCTTAAGCTCCTTCAATCTTTCCCCTAAGTCTTCCCTAGGAGTCTCAGATCTCAGTCCAATGGTTGGCTGTAAGTCTCTGCATCTGTCTCAATACACTGCTGGTAGAGGACAGTCATTGCTAGGCTCCTGCCTACAAGCACAACATGGCATCATCAATAGTGTCACAGTTTGGTGCCTACACATGGGGCTGTCTGTAGAGGGACTTTCAGTTTCTGTTCATTTTTGACCCTGCCTTTCCTTTAGACAAGAACAATACCGGGTCAAGAATTTTGAAGATGGGTGGGTATCCATGCCTCAAATGTGAGCCATGACTATCTACTCCAGGCGGTCTCTTCAGGTTCCAGCTCCCCATTGTTGGGAATTTGGACTTGGGTTTATCTCCATTAAATCCTGGGGGCCTCTCACATCCCTGGTGTCTGAGACTTTCTAGAAATCGCCCTGTACCCCGAGCGCACACTGCTGCATATTTCTAATTAATTTCCTTGGCCTTCTGGGCTGCTCTTCTGTCTTCCCCCATACCTGATCCTGCCTGCCTTTGATTTTTAAATAATTTAAAGTAAAATTAGAATCAGAAATTCAATCTTTTGCTGAATACAAAAAAGCAAAACTCATGATTCAATTTTTCTGTTGAGAAATCATTTAGAAGATAATGATTTAAATGTTTAATTGTTTAATATGTTGGTATTTTTTTATAGTTTCATTATTGAAGTACAGGCAATAATTTGTAGACCCTGAACATAGATAACACTTACACCCTTTTAATTATTTAGTTTGTCCAACATAGTTTTTGTCATATAGTCACTTAAAATTTCTTTTGTTACAGAGTATGTTCCATGCAAGCCAAAACTTGATAAAAGAAATGTGAAATTCAATTTCTTAAGAGGACATTGTTTTTTTATGACATGTATTAGTTTTGTTCTTTTTTGTTTCTTTTTTAATTTTTTCCCCATCTTTATTAACTTGAGTATTTCTTATTTACATTTCGATTGTTATTCCCCTTCCCGGTTTTCATGCCAACATCCGCCTAACCCCTCCCCATCCCCTTCTATATGCATGTTCCCCTCCCCATCCTCCCACCATTACCACCCTCCCCCAAAAATCACGTTCACTGGGGGTTCAATCTTGGCAGGACCCAGGGCTTCCCCTTCCACTGGTGCTCTTACTAGGATATTCATTGCTACCTATGAGGTCAGAGTCCAGGGTCAGTCCATGTATAGTCTTTAGGTAGTGGCTTAGTCCCGGAAGCTCTGGTTGGTTGGCATTGTTGTACATCTGGGGTCTCAAGTCCCTTCAAGCTCTTCCAGTCCTTTTTCTGATTCCTTCAACGGGGGTCCTGTTCTCAGTTCAGTGGCTTGCTGCTGGCATTCACCTCTGTATTTGCTGTATTCTGGCTGTGTCTCTCAGGAGAGATCTACATTCGGTTCCTGTCTGCCTGTACTTCTTTGCTTCATCCATCTTATCTAGTTTGGTGGCTATATATGTATGGGCCACATGTGGGGCAGGCTCTGAATGGGTGTTCCTTCTGCCTCTATTCTAAACTTTAGCTCCATATTCCCTCCCAAGGGTGCTTTTGTTCCCCTTTTAAAGAAGGAGTGAAGCATTCACATTTTGGTCATCCTTCTTGAGTTTCCTGTGTTCTCTGCATCTAGGGTAATTCAAGCATTTGGGCTAATATCCACTTATCAATGAGTGCATACCTTGTGCATTTTTCTGTGATTGGGTTACCTCACTCAGGATGATATTTTCCAGTTTCATCCATTTGCCTATGAATTTTATAAAGTCATTGTTTTTGATAGCTGATTAATATTCCATTGTGTAGATGTACCACATGTTTCTTAAGTCATAGAAAAATTCTTTTATCCCATTTTTTTACAATGTAGGAAGGCATTAACTCTTTAGATAAGATGGAAACCATGTCACTTACTCAGTCTTAATTCAGAGTGAATTTCTCTGTTTCTGTGTCTCTGTGTCTCTGTGTCTGTCTCTCTCTCTCTCCCTATCTCTATCTCCCTCCCCCCACTCAGTTTGTGTAAGACAGAAGGTGTCTGTTTGCATAAAAGTTAGTTCTTTAAGTTTACAGTTTAGGTTTTGACCCAGGATTTTTCATTCATCATGTTATTTCTAAATTTCATTTGAGTAGGCCAACTTTCTACCAATCCTTAGGGATCATCTAACAATACCTCCACAGCAAGTATATTATTGGTACACACAAAGCTTTCTTTTAGGTGCTATCTGGGCTCTTATTCAAGTGCTTGTGTGGTAAGCCATTACCTGAGTCTACTCTCTGGCCTGAGACCCTGCCTCTTAAATTAATTAACTTGTCTCCACTACTCACAGTCTTGGTAGCTGCAAAAAAAAAAAAGTCACACAGGTATCAATATCTGTGGAAATAAAGCAATAAATTAACTGAAATTCCTGGAAGTGACTTCATCATCAGGACTACTATTTCCAGCAAGACACTCAGAGATTATCAGCTTCTCAAAATTTCTACTGTACTAATTAATGAAAATAGAATGGACTTGATGTTTTGATGGGAGATGAGCCGCCCTACATACTAGTTCACCACATGACTTAGCAGGGTTTGAATCAAGTCATGCTCTTCTGCTCACTGCTAACCCAATTTTAGTTTAAGAACCATGGGGTAGGAAAGAATAGCAAAGGAAAGAAAATACTGTACCTGTGGACCTCCAAAATCTGATTTAAGCTCACTTTCTTTTTGTCCATTTTTAAAAGTAAAACTTGAGATGTGTTTAAGAAAAAACAGTTTGCAAAGCCTCAATGCACTTTGGGTGATTATATAAGAAATAACCTGGAAATGTCATTAATTCTGACACTTAATTGCGTTTCAATTTATTTCACACTTCCTAGTCTTGAAGGATTTATAATTTAAGTCTCTTATCTGAGGGAAGAATGCATAATTTGCTTCAATTGTCTGTTGTTTCAATTAGCCTCTGGTGATCATTTCATATTTAAAGGGTTCATTTGGGAAGATTTGTTTCTGCCTCCTGAATAAAAGGGGGGTGTTACAGGGGGAACTGAGATTCTCTGCAGCTGCCACGTCCTCCTGGGGCCCACAATGAAAAGATACACCTTTAGTAGATAGAATTACTTGATGAAACATATTTTTTGTGTGCTACCTTATTACAGAGCTGCTCAATGAAACCAAAATGAAAGTCTGTATTCCCACTACTCAGTTTCTAACTGCGCTTTTTATTTGGGTAAATTACAGTGAAGTTAATGAGTTTTGACACTTTAATCATGACAGCAAAGTTAACATGCTTGCCTTCTATTGGTTCTAGGATGATTCTTGAAAAAGAAAAGAAAAAAAAAATTTAAAAAAGAAAAACCCTATTGTTACATGGACTTCTCTTTGCTATTGAGCGTATGATTAATCAGAGATTTTCTTCTTCTTTTTTTTCCCCCACCCCCGAGATTTTCTTCTTCTAATAAGAATGCATGATGCCCATGATAGTAAACAGATAGTAATATTATGCCATTGATAATTGATGTTCCTTGAAATATGTAAGATTTCTGCCTTGCAAGGTTTATTGTATTGTTGGACAATTAGCTAAATAACGACAGACAACCATCACTGATGTTTATGGTCAGTTAAAGAGCATGGATTTTGATGTATGTTAGGATGGTGGTTTAATCACTGGTTAGTGGTGTGGTATGGAAAATCAAGGTAAAGCTTTTCTTTGCTTTCTTTTGTTTTCTTTTATCTGAAAAATAACGCGTATAATATCTTCCTCTGGAGAACTTCTAGTGCGGGGAGCTTATGATATAATAAATCAAGTGTTTACTCTTCGGCATGCAAAATTAGAAAACAAAACTGTTCATTTCTTTCTCATTTCAATGTTTCCCTCATGGTCATCAAAATCTTTTGGATTGACCCCTTTCTCTAGGAGCGTTTTAGTAATTTATCTCTGGAAAAGCAATTTTCCTACAGCTCTGTATGGATGATATACTAGACATCTACGTAACACATATATCTGTAATGCTCTGTTCCTCTCAGATCTATCATCAATAGGGTGTGTGTGTGTGTGTGTGTGTGTGTGTGTGTGTGTGTGTGTGTTTAGGTCTTTCCATTAGGAAGTAGTTTTCTTTTACTATCCTGGCCACATGACTTAGAGTGGCAAACAGTCCACACCTGGATACACATTAAAAGATCAAACTGCTACTGGCTACTTCCTTGTGTTATTATAGTGCTACAATGAAAGATGCAAACAGCCTTCAGGGATACTAGAGGGGTAACTTGTGCCTTTTTCATCCCCCAAGCACTATAGTCAAACAGTCTCCAGACATATGCAAGAGCCTCAGTAGAGGCCAGGAAAGACAACAAATTCCGATCAAATACCACTGTCTAAAATCCTGACAGTATAAACCCAAATCTCACATACGTGCTTGAGTTTACGCGTGACAGACAGAACCACACAATGGCCTCACAACTGCCTTACCAGAATAGATACAGTTTCAACCTAGGAGGTAAGGAAGTTGACTATGGAGAAAATTCCTAATACAGTAATTTAAGGTCAGGGATATGATGTCAGACTGGGTTATAATACTCACCATGAAATTTCTTAGGGAATAGGAAGACAATCATCCTGATTATTCATAATAATTATATAAGATATGAAAATGTTAGTAATTAAAATTTACCACTAGGAGAGATTAAAAGTAATATTTCTAAAATTATACAAAACTTAAAGTTTTGCAATTTTTATTTCCAAATATCACGTCTGGTATTTCAAAGGTCTTATTTCATTAGGTCATAATGTACTTGTTGAATTACACATATAAAATACCTCTAATATCTTACAGTGGTTTTTGGGAAATATGGAAATGAGAAGTAGTATTTTTTAGGTGGGGAACGCTTATTTTGTTGAGTTAAGAGGTCCACAAGAGTACATGGTGCAGTAATGAAAAAGTGAAAGCCAAAGCAGGTCCAACAAACTCACTGTAGAAGGAAAGACCTATGAAAGGCCAAACAATGAAGTGTTAGATGTCATAGCCAGAGCTTTCAAAGCACGAATAGAACAAAATGGGTGTCCAATACTTAGGATGATTGTGTTAAGTTTAGAAAGCTTTTTTCTATTAATAAAAGCATTTAGGTGAAAAGAAAATAATCACATGTTTCTACAAAGAGCAGTAACCAGAAAAGCATCTATGAGATTTCTGGATCTACTGGAGAAAAATGGTAGTTGTGGTGCTGAAAAGCAAGAAGCCCTGAGCTGGATAGGCCCTTTTTTGTAGCTGAAAAGATGTTAGCAGGAATTCTCCAAATCTGCATTCCAGAGACATGTCCAAATCAATATATTCAAGAGAAGTCTAACACTAAGGAATATCCATATATGTATCCAAGGAATATCCATATATATATATATATATATATATATATATATATATATATATGATTCATCTGTTACAAATCATGATAGCTATTTTTTCCTTTTTCTTGCTATCATTGGTATATAACTTATTTTATATATTTTAGTAGTAACAGATATTTTGATGGTACTCATTTTAAATTTGGATATGTAATCATATCAAATTGTGCTTTTAATTTGTGTTACTCTGATGGATCTTGGTGTCCAGAATCTTTTCATGTACTTACAGTCTATGTAGGCTGTCTATGCCTTAAAATCATTTTCAAATACTGTTCCTTATGTTAGTTTCTTATGGTTCAATATTAAGAGAGTTTTGTAAATTTCAAGAGTTTATTACCTGTCATATGTAGATGGAAAATATGTCTGGATGTCCTTTCTTTCATTTTCCAAACAGGGTCATTCAGCTAGGTACAAGAAGAGTTTGGAGAGAGAGAGAGAGAGAGAGAGAGAGAGAGAGAGAGAGAGAGAGAGAGAGAGAGAGAGTTTTATAGCTCTATATTTTACATATAAACCTAGCCACTAAGAGATCCAAATTCCATTTCCTTTCCCTGTGGATTTCCAGTTGTCTCCAAACCACTTACTAAAGCAGCTATTCATCCTCCAGTGGGAGTTGTTCGCAGTTATGTCAAACATAACTCCCATCTCATCTGTACCAATATCTCTTAATACTGAACCATCAGCAAAAAAGGCATAATAAATAACATTATTAGAGAATGATCATAAGGCAGAGCAGAATGAGTGAACTAAAAGTTCACAAAAGGAAACTCAGCACCATAATCCATCAGACAAATACAAATTAAAGGCACAAATAAGGTATGACTCCATATCTGAATTTTCAAGCAGTCCCCACAAAAGCAAGCCTCAAATTAAATATCACCACCACCCACAGCAAAAGAGCAACACAAGATATTTATAGAAATATAATGAACTATTTGACCATACAACTTATGGTGGCTAGAATGCAGAGTGTTTCAGAGAATGTAAACTATAGCCTAGAAATTTCTTAAGTATGCTTAAGTCACTCATAAAACTCAGCAACTGAAGAGTTAGTTTTCTTAGAGACATATCTTCTTTTGCAGTGGATTATATCCTCATGAGGACATGCACAAATGAGTGTGGTGTTCCAAAAAATTCCAAAACAATAGAGGTCATAAGATGTTTGCAGAAGTGTTAAATTTCAATCCTGATTCAAAATGTTCATGGCAGACCTATCTTGCTTGTTGATTATTTTTGGTTTTGTTTTCCTGTGGCCCAAGGGGCAACAAAACAGAGTTGTCCTTCATAAATTACATTATTCGACAAAGGACTACATGCAGATTTTAGAATGCCACTCTCCATCCCTCTTACCCAATAGTTTGTATTATAAATAAATGAAGTATTCTTTCGTGCAACACATAGAAACTTGCTTCAATACCTGAGAAATGGGATAGAAAGACAATCACAATGGATGCCATAATGTGAGATGTCATTTGATGACACAGCTTTTAAAATGGAGAACTTATCAATGGTGTCAGTGATGGAATCAAGCACAAAAATATATGGGTTATGAAAGGACACTGCAAGGGGACTTTCTGGTAAATATTTCTGTCTCTTAACCGGGATTATGTTGAAAATCAAAAAAAAATATGTGAGTATAAAATGTCTCAAAAGCAAACACAGTCACAAAGTCTGTCTGTCTGTCTGTCTGTCTGTCTGTCTCTCTCTCTCTCACACACACACACACACACACACACACACACACAACACACAGTATGGGGGTAGAATCTATCACACTTCTAGAACCAACTAGCCAAGTATACACTTAGAGGGCTCCTTTGGTTTGAGGGAAATTGTGGATGTATTGGAGAATAATCAACACAGAAGTTAATCTGTGCCATGACAGCACAGCAGTACTGGATTCTTGGCAAGGTGTCTCTTTTCCAAGAAAATGATTTTACACCTTTGTTACTGGTAACTTGGGACATGGTCTGTAAGATCAGTGTCTGTTGGTAAACGAGAAAAAAGTATCTAGGCCCATTTGAGATAGGACCTTAGACTCTCTTTTAGAAGAAAGTGCTTTGTACTTTCCTTCAAGAAAATCACAGGTTTTGATAGTTTCCTACACATCATGATTATATAACATACAGTGACTGAAAAAGCAAATTATGGTTCATGATTCTTATCACAAAGAATTCTAGGACATTACTGGTTTTTAATATCTACCTGGAAATGTTTAATAGCAGCCATTACAAATTATACGTTTGATTATTATTCTCAATATAGCATAATTATAATGATAATCTATTGTGGATAAAAACATCCTATGTGTATTGTCTATTTTCATAGCTCATTTGCAAAAAGTTAGTCTGTCTTCATTTCAAAAGATGTGAAACTGCTGACTTGATCATTTGCTTTCGTGCTTTTGACAACAAACCTTTGGACTCTGAAATGTAAGTGTAAAGATTACATATTCATTTTGAGAGCATTACAATTTTATGGTTGATTAATCAATTAAAACAAATTATAGATGTAAAGTTATGAAAAAATGAGTATCACTGCATTACCTTTCTTGCATTTTCCTTGGTGTTTGCTATATATCACTGAAGATTTCACCAGAGAAATACGTATAACAAATCTTTTGATTGGGCATTTGACTTGTGCTGTTAAACTACAGATTGCTTCCACTAATGACGTCTTTCTCTCTGTCTCCTCCTCCTCATTCTTATTTATCTCTTCTATATATTCCTTCTTCATGAAAGTAGTATATTGTTAAGTATTTGCAAATATAAAGCTTGACATAGCTTAATTAATGTATTCATTCAACAAGGACTTGATGGACCTAAAGACTACTTAATACTTATACTTCTTAATGAACAGCTAAAATAGTAATTCCAAAGTTATTGAGCTTTACTTGGGATTTTGCACACTATCAATTATTTTTATGCACATATTTATCACTCATATACACAATATGCGGCAGAGTTAGAACTAGAAAAATTTATATCCTATTTCACAACTCATATTTCCTTAAACAGCACTCAATCCCGCTGTTCTTCTGGCATTTGAGTCCTTTAGACCTCAAGAACAAAAGTCAGGGATGGTAACACGACATTCCAGAGACTAATAAGCCAAAACATACACAGTAACATGACAGAATCTTTTGACAAATTCACTTTTACATTCAATATATTTGGCTATCATATATAGCACAATATTAACATGTGAAGATAGTTATAATAATTTTATTCATTACATATAGAAAACAAATGCACAAGCACACAAATTCTTTATACTATGGTAATCGCTAATACATTAGTAAATAAAATTTCATTTGAACTTGAAATGTGACCAAACATATATTCCTTAGTTAAAACAAATGAAATACTTATTCATTCACCTTTTTAATATATTTCAAAAATAAACAATTGATATATTATCTATAGTATATCGGCTACAAAAATGAATTTTAAATGTAAACATTTAAATTATATGCCCGTTAAACTATGGACATATAAAGTTTTCTAATTATAATTAAAATTTTGAAATGAGATGAGATTATCATTTTAATAACTGTGTATTTTCTAATATAGATGTTAATTGCTTATACTATAAACATGGAGAAAAATTTTAAAATACTGATGAATGCATTTGAAAGTCAACAGTGTATCAGAGAAAATATTTTTAAGAAAAGATAATAGAAAATAATAAAAATGCACAATAGTAAATTCAGACTCTAGTCTAGGTAGGTGAATGGAGTAGTTGGTATTTTAAAAATGAATGTCAACATAATAATGAAATACTTGCAAACTATCATATTGAAGATGTCATGAATAATTTAAGATGCAATATTTCACACTAAATTTTGACTATAGTGCTCAAAATCCCTAATACTACTGCTTTATTACTATTCCGGAGAATAAACTAGCATTTTGCTTTTGTAAATGGGCACATTTAGTCATGACAAGTGTGTAAGGCAAATGGGAATCTAATGTAGTATTGTCAACATTAGAAATATTCATTAACTGTTATCTGGTTATCTATATATCGACTAAGTATTCTATAAAAATGGTGAAACCACAGACAATATGGAAAAATGTTGATAATGTACATGTATATACCCATTACAAGACTACTCATAAAAATAAGGAATAGTTAAGACATCAAACAATAACTTTTGTGAGTTAACCACAGGACCTATATATTATATATAAAGTTATCAGTCCTACAACTACTGTTAAGTATTTTTGTGTCATTATTTAATTTTGTATACATGTTTAGCAAATAATATTACAACTAAAATACAATAATATAATAGAAAAAAGATTTAAATACTGAAAAAGAAATTTAAAGGCTAACAACTTCAGAGAAAGAGCACTTTAGTCTTATTCTTGATGCTTCCTTCATGCTTCAGTGTATCAACCCTATGCAAAAACAGTTTGAAATAACAATTGGGAAAGGAGAAGTTAGAAAATTGTCCCTTCAAAGTTCAAAAATTGTTTGAATTAGGAGAAATGATATGTGCAAGAATATGTCACCTTGCATTGGGTAGGATTTAGAAGTACAATCAAGAGAAAGATGCATTCATTGAAGCCCCTAAGTAACCAAAAGGTAGCTATGAGCCAGAGCCAAAAGGAAGACTGTATCCTGGACATAGATCACATGAGTTTGATTAACAAATCTGGGGAGCGACTAGATGATGATCAATCGCTCTGAGTGGTTCGCTTCAATGTTTCATAAGCTTAGTCTCAGATTCAGGTGCCTATAGTCTTCTAAAAGCAGTCTAGAAACAGATGTCTTGAGAGATGATTTTCTGTTACCCAGATATCACTTAGTCCAGTCAATTAATAGGCAGAATTTAGTAAAAAAAAAAAAATCTGGAAGCATCAGTTTTGTCCGTTCAGTTACATTTGTAAATATGTTGACTATCTCAATAGCTGGCATGTGGTTTTGGCATTTCTATGAAAACTTTCCAAGAAACCTTCTTTTAAACTCTGATCTGATATCTCCATTATACTTTCCTATGATAAAAGGTTAGGCATTTTAATATCAGATGTAAATACCGAACACTTAATTTTCCCATGTTAAAAATGGGTAAATAGGGGTTGGGGATTTAGCTCAGTGGTAGAGCGCTTGCCTAGCAGGAGCAAGGCCCTAGCAAGGCCCTGGGTTCGGTCCCCAGCTCCGGAAAAAAAAAATGGGTAAATATTTGATAAGCATGAGAGCGTGTCCTAATATTATCCTTTTGCCTCTGTTCCTACGTTTATGACATCTGTCATCTCTCATGAATAAAGTCCTGCTTGTGTTCTTGTAGATTAACAACTTCTTATCACATTCAGTTGAAACATAATGACAATTAATTGGTACTATTAGAGAGTCTCTGTTCAGCTAGACAATATTACTCTGTAACGCTGTAACATTGTTGCACAACTTGACCCTGCCTTGATCTGCTTACTTGGATTAAATAACTAACATGAGGAAGGGGAGCTCTTTCTGATTGAAAATACCCCAAAAGTCTCAGATTCAAGCAATGTCTGCTGAGAAGCTCTTTCTAAAGCACAGGTTGACATGCACATGGAAATTTATAGCCTTGCCTAGACTTGGATTTGATTTGACACATTTTTTAAGTGACTTTTAGCAGTTTTCCATTTCACTTTTTACAGTCTGACAACTGAGGATTTAAAAATTCAGGGCTTATTGTAAAAGTAAATTGTTTAAAAACGGTTTGAAGTTTTGGAAATAATGGTTTTGGCATGCAAAAATATTTTAGGGAAAATGAAATAGACAGGCGAAGATTCCTTTCTAGAATACAGTTCCTCGGGGAGAAGTTTGCCTTTATACACCAGGGCTTCCTGAAGCTTGAATTTCCTGCTAAGCATGCGATTTCAAATACACCTTCAATTTTCTCCTCTTTAAGATTTTATGACAATAAGAAGGGATGCAGGCAAAGTGTTTCTTTATGTCATTTTATCTATTATTTGTTGTGGGATGTTTGCTCCTCAAAAGGTGACAGTTCCTTGGTACATCATGGTATGTGTGTGAGTGCATATGGGTGAGTCTCTCTCTCTCTCTCTCTCTCTCTCTCTCTCTCTCTCTCTCTCTCTCTGTGTGTGTGTGTGTGTGTGTGTGTGTATGAAATATGTATGTGGATTGGGTATTTATGTGAGCATGATATGTGTGTGATTATAGAAATATTTCTATGGCAAGTATCTGAAAGAAAGGTGATAGTTTTAAATGTCATTTCTCATCTTCCTCTATTTTAGGCAGTCTCTCTGTTTGGTTTTATACTGTACATACTTTGTTACCTGACATTAGGGCTTCTGGATGATTCTACCATCTCCAAGTCCCATCATGCTTTTGGAGTACTGAGACTACAGATGTAGGCTACCATATCCAACTTTCTACTAGATCGGTTCCAGTAGTCTCAAAACCATCAGGCGAGCTCTTTTATTCACTGGATCTTCTTAGTAGCATCGGATAATCTGTCTCAGTAAAGTGAAGAGCCTTCACAAGCTGGGAAGTTTCCTCCTCCTTTGTCTGCGAAAATGGGAGAACAGCTGTTCTAACCACTAGTGATATCCAGCCTTGAGTATTTATCCCTTTGAATCATAGTCTGCTCTTTCAGTAAACACCCTCTATAAAGCAAGATTGCTGTTACGTAGCAGTGGATGTATGAGTTTTAAAGTCCTCTCATGAAATGGGCAAATGATGTCAAAGTAAAAATGAAGACTTCAGATATGCTTTCCCCCCCTATTTGTAAATGGCAGTCTATATTTGGAAGAAAAGTGATGGTGCTGTTTTCTTTGGAAGAAAGCATGAAGCATAATAACTAGGATTCAAGATGAGAAAAAATTTTTTTAAAAGTATAAATTAGCAGTCACTCTCAATTGCTTCCTCATGCATATTTTATGTATTTCTGGACTTTGCTAATTTTGTACACTTCTCTTGCCTATGGCAAACACCTTTAACTCAGTTTTCTTTTTCCTCTGGGGATGGATCAGAAAAATAATTCTTGATATCAAGCTCATTTCAAGATTCTCTTTCTCGCTGAAGCTAGCAGTTTATAGAATTGGTGTTCAGATCTATCAAGCATATGTGAAACTACTTTGATCATTTCAAAATGTCAGTGCTGTGAGATCAATAAAGAAGAAAACCTACCTCTGGAATCTTTTTTTTTAAACAAGGAGCATACTACCTTATCTTACATTTGAGAAATTTAATTAATCAGTCTGGAGAAAAGCTTGGATGGTAAGACCTTGTTCTTTTCAGATAAAGGACCCAGGTTAAATTCTCAGTTCTCACAGTGTGGATCACAACCTTCTATAGGTCCAGTTCAGGAGGATTCAACACATTCTCCTGTTCTCTGAAAGCACTAGGAACACATAAGGCAAACATATATACATTCTGGAGAACACCCAGATGCATAAAACACAAATAAATAGAATGTTTATTTATTTTCCTTTTCTTTTACTTTATTTGTTTACATTTCAATTGATATGTCCCTTCCCAATTACACCTACACAACCTCCCTGTTCCATCCCTTCTTGCCTCCCTTCCCTTTGGCCTCTATGAGTGTGCTTTCCCACCAACTCATCCACTCCTGCCTCATTCCTTTTTGATCCTCCTATTCTGGAGCATCAAACCTCTAGAGGACCAAGGACCTCCCCTCCCACTGATGTCGGATAAGGCCATCCTCTGGTACATATGAATCTGGAGCCATGAATCCCTCCATGTATACTCTTTGGTTGGTGGTTTAGTCTCTGGGAGTTTTGGATGGCTCAGTTAGTTAATACTGTTCTTCCTGTGGGGTTGCAATTCACTTTAGCTTCTTCAGTCCTTCCCGTAACTCTTTCTTGGGATCCCTGGGATCAGTCTGATGGTTGCCTGTGAGTAACTGCAATTGTAATGGTCAGGTGTGGATGGAACCTCTCGGGAATAGCCATACCCAGCTCTTGCCAGCAAGTACTTCTTAGCATCAACAATAGCATCAGGGTTTGATGTCTGCAGGTAGGCAGGATCCCTAGGTGGGACAGACTCTGGATGGCCTTTTCTTCAGTCTCTCTTACAATGTTTCTTCCTGTATTAACTTTGAAAAGGAACATTTCTGGGTTAAAAATTTTTGGGATGTATCGGTGGCCCCGTTCCTCAACTGGTGACGGTGCCTATCTAGTGGATGTGGTCTTTTCTGGTTCTATCTCCCTGCTATTTGGTATTTCAGCTAATGGCATCCCAGTTTGATCCTGGAAACCTCTTGCTTCCCTGGAGTCTGGGACTATCTACTGGCTACCCCCAGTTCCCCATCACCACTGCTACATGATTCTATTCAATTTCCTGACCCTCTGTACTTCTCTCTTGTTCTTTCCAATGCCTAATCCCGAACCCTATTTCCTACCTTCTTTCTCTCTGCCATGCCCCCTCTCTCTATCTCCTATAATTATTTTGTTCCCCATTCAATGTAGGATTGAAGTCTTCCTTTTTCCTAAGCTCCATATATTTTGTGGATTGAATTGTGGGTATTCTGAAATTTTTGGCTAAACACCACTTATCAGTGAGTATATACTCTGGATGTTCTTTTATATCTGGGTTGCCTCACTCAGGATGATATTTTCTGGTCCCATCCATTTCTTTGTGAATTTCAAGAAGTCATTGCTTTTAATAGCTAAGTAGTATTCCATTGTCCAAATGTACCACATTTTCTCTATCCATTCTTCTGGTTTGGGACATCAGGGTTCTTTCCAGCTTCTGGCTGTTATAAATAAGGCTGTTATGAACATAGTGGAACATGTGTCCTTGTTATATGTTGGGACAGCTTTGGATGTATGCTCAGGAGTAGCATAGCTGGGTTTAAGGAGAACTATTTTCAATTTTAAGGAACCATCAGATTGATTTTCAAAGTTGATTTACCAGCATGCAGTACTCCCAGCAATGGAAGAGTGTTCCTCTTTCTCTACATTCTGTCACCCACATTTTTGATCTTAGCCATTCTGATTGGTGTAAGGTAGAATCTGGTATCATTTTGATTTGCATTTCCCTGATGATTAAGGATGTTGAACATTTCTTAAAGTGTTTCTTAAAAAGTTTCTCAATCATTTGACATTCCTCAACTGAGAATTCTTAGTTTGGCTCTCCATCTATGTTGATTGAGAGTTTTGCTGGATATAGTAGCCTAGGCTGGCATTTGTGTTCTCTTAGGGTCTGCATGACATTTACCAAAGATCTTCTGGCTTTCATAGTCTCTGGTGAGAAGTCTGCTGTAATTCTGATAGGTTTTCCTTTATATGTTACTTGACGTTTTCCCCTTACTGCTTTTAATATCCATTCTTTGTTTTGTGCATTTGGTGTTTTGACTATTATGAGACAGGATGAATTTCTATTCTGGTCCAATCTATTTGGAATTCTGTAGGCTCCTTGTATGTTTGTGGGCATTTCTTTCTTAGGTTAGGAAAGTTTTCTTCTATAATTTTGTTGAAGATATTTAATGGCGTTTTAAATTGGGAATCTTCGCTCTCATCTATACTTACTATCTTTAAGTGATCTTCTCATTGTGTCCTAAATTTCCTGGATATTTTGCATTAGGATCTTTTTGTGCCTCACATTTTCCTTGATGGTTGTGTGGATGTTTTCTGTGGTATCTTCTGCCCCTGAGATTTTCTTTTCTATTTCTTATATTCTGTCGGTGACGCTTGCAGCTATAACTCCCGATCTCTTCCCTATGTTTTCTTTCTCCATTTTTAAATCCTGGATTGTTTTGTTCAATTCCTTTACCTGTTTGGTTCTGTTTTTCTTTAATTCTTTAAGGGATTTTTGTGTTTGCTCTTTAATGGCTTCTACTTGTTTACTTGTGATGTCCTATATTTCTTTAAGGGAGTTATTTATGTCCTTCTTAAAGTGCTTCATCATCATTATAAGATGTGATTTTAAATCCAAGTCTTGCTTTTCTGGTGTATTTGGATATCCAGTATTTGCTTTGGTGGGACAACTGGATTCTGATGATGCCAAGTAGTCTTGGTTTCTGTTGCTTAGGTTCCTGGTCTTGCCTCTTGCCATCAGGTTGTTTCTGGAGTTAGATTGTCGTGCTGTCTTTGACAGTGGCTTGACCCACCTTTAATCCTCTGTGTCAGCCCTCCTGTAGACCTGTTTTTATCCCAGTGGTATCTGGGTAGACAGAACTGTGGGACGGGGTCAACTCAAGGTGCAGCAGAAACCAGATGTGTCCTGTTCCAAACTGCTCCTGGGTTTGTGTGTCCTCAGGGCTCCAGGCAGGTCACTTGGAGCAGAAGCGTTGGTCTTACCTCTGCTATCAGACGTGTTAGTGTTCCTTGTTACTGGCTTTCAGTTCTGGGCACAGGCAGAGACCAGAAGGATCCTCTCCCTGATGGCTCTGAGGTTCCTGTCTCTAGATAGAGGGTTCTAGATTGGTTCCTCTTGGGTCAAGAATGTTAGCAGAAGTATAGGTGTCCCCTCTGCTCTCAGAATTGACCACATGTCTGAGAGTCCAGCTTTCTCCTTCAAAAGGATTTGGATACAGAGAAGCATGGGACTGTGTTAGCACTGGGCACAGGCAGAAACTGGATGGTTCGGGCCCATGACTGCTCCTAGGTTCCTGTGTCCAGAGGGCACTAGGCAGGTTCCTCTTGGGCCTTGAATGTGAGCAAAAATGGTGGTCTCCCCTGAGCTCTCATTATTTCCTCTTGCTCCCTATCTAAGACTATATAATCTTTGAGCATCATGACATTGAATACTATTAAAGGCTTCTCTTAGTCCAGTGTGGTGTTTCAAAAGAAATTGGTCTTAGATGTGTATAGACAGGACTCCTCTTGTTTATAGAGGCAAGTTTAGCACAAAAATATTTTTCAGTATTTTTGAAATTATAACATAATTCAATATTTTCTCCCTTCAATTTCCTCTCTTAAAAGTCTCTCATAAAGATCTCCCTGCTCTTTTCAAATTCAGTCTCTTTTAAAATTAACTATTGTTTCAAATATACATATATTTATATATTCTTTAAATTAATTTAAATTTCATCTTTTAAAATTTATTGTTTCATATATATTTGAAATACATGTATATTCATAAAACATTTAGAATATATGAATATTAAAATATCTGTATGTCTTTTCTGTGCATGTTTTCCGTGCTGACAATTTGGTATTGGATAACTATGTCTCCCCTTCCAAGCATTCTGAAATTGCTTATAGTTCTTTGTGTAGCATCAATACCTCATGGGTTTCACCACTTTCCAGTCCATTTTAGCATGGCCATTGTTGTCCTTGTTCAGCTATGTTTCTGTAGTCTTATTGGTGGATCTTTCTGAGTACAGCTTTTGACATTAATAGGAGATATAATCTGACAGCAAAGTCCTCATTCCTTTGGATCTTACACTATTTTCTCCTCTTCCTATATAACCCTTATGTGCAGGATTGGATTGTAGAAAACTCAGTTGGGATTTGACTCTACAACTCTGAATTTGGATTGGTTGAAGTTTTCTGTGATAGTTTTCTCTAACTATACCATAGATGAATTTTCTTCATGAGGGTTAAGGACTAAGTTTATCTGTGATATGAGGACATCTCTTTAGAATATTGTTAAAAGGAAACTAGTGTAATCATCATCAGAGAGGCTTCATCCAGTAACTGATGATAATAGAATCAGAAACCCACAACCAAGCACTGGGAAGAGCTCCAGCATTCTTGGAAAAGGGCGTCAGGGTGAGGGGAGAGAAATAAGGTAGGAGCCAGGAGGTCAAAGATACCATGGGAAAATTCACAGAATTATCTAACCTGTGCTCATAGGTGCTCAAAAGGACTAAAAGGACAATCAGAGAAGCTTCAGGCATATATAAATATATAAATTTTTTCAGTTTTATAACTTGGTCTTCTTGTGGGTCTCTTAAATGTGAGAGGTAAGATTCTTTCTGACTCATTTGTCTGCTTTTCGGATGTTTCTCCTCCTACTGGGTTGCCTTGTTCAGATTTAATAAGGGGGGAGAGGTGCCTACTCTTATTACAACCTGACTTGGCATGCTTGTTTTAAAATCCATGGGAAGCCTGCCCTTTCCTGAAGCCTAATAGAAAAGAGGTGGTTAGGGGTAGTGGTAGGGAGGATTGGTAGGGGATGATGGTGAAGAAACTATGGTTAGGACATAATGTGTGAGAGAAAAAGAAATTAAAAAAAATAAAAATAAGTATGGTGCTGGTTTAGTAAAATGGCAGTTGTAGGTTCTCTTTAAAAATCCATGGGCCCTACAGATTTTTCACTTGTTTGGTTAGAGTCACACCAAGATATTTTATATAATTTGTGACTTTTGCGAAGGGTATCATTTTCCTTATTTCTTTCTTAACCCTTTTATCCTTTTAGTGGAGGAAGGCTATTGATTTGTTTGAGTTAATTTTATATCCAGTCACTTGGCTGAAGTTGTTTATCAGGAGTAGACTCTTATTCTGGTGGCATTTTTGGGGTAGTGTATGTATACGTTTATATCATCTTCAAATAGTGATATTTTGACTTCTTCCCTTCCAATTTGTATCCCTTTGACCTCTTTTTGCTGTCTGATTTCTCTGTCTAGGATTCTGAATACTATATTGAATAGGTAGGAAGAGAGTGGGCAGCCATGTCTAGTTCCTGATTTTAGTGGGATTGCTTCAACTTTCTCTTCATTTAGTTTGATGTTGGCAATTGGTTTGCTGTATATTGCTTTTATGATGTTTAGATAAGGACCTTGATCTTTCCAAGCCTTTTTAACATAAATGGATGCTTTACTTTCTCAAATGTTTTTTCTGCATATAATGAGATGAACTTGTGTTTTTTCCCTTTGAGTTTGTTACATAGTAGATTATGCTGAATATATATATATATATTAATTTATGTGGAATACCTGTGAAGGCCTAGAAGAGGAAGAGAGAGAGGGTGAGACCAATAAGTTCTTATTAAGCAGCTGCATTCAGATGCAGACCTTTGCTGAATTGAGGGCGGCTCACACTTGGATATACTTTCACGTCTTTTCCTATTCATAAGAAGCACTTTTTTCTCAGCTACATCAAAATGGTGCTACTTCCTGTCAAAGGCAGGCGCTTGCTTTAATTTAAAAGGAACACGCTTGAACAGGAAGTTATTATACTACTCAGTACAGCATGCCCTACAGAAAGATCAGGGCAAATTCCTCCACAAGGGTTTTCGTTTCAAATAACTTTAGAGACCTGAGTGTTGCAGATTCATCTCCACGTGTGATTGGTCTGATTTGACTAGCAGAAGGCTAGGATTTGCGAATGGAATGCTTTGCCTCTGAGTCATACAGAAGAAGGTAGAAACATTGTCCAAGCATTGCTTACAATGAAATTCATGTGCTTTTGGTGCTGGGGGACGTTAGCTCAGGAGAGAACCTTTTGATGGTAGACGTTGTCAACTGATTGATGAATTAGTTCTCCTCGAAATATGTGTAGCACAATGAATCAGCGATGAAGAGGTCAGAAACTGTAGGTTTATCTTTAACTACAGTTTATATGTGAGAAATAACTCAATATAGCTACACAATTGATAATATAAGTCACCCACTTTTTATTTCCACATTCTATCAAAACAGACAAACAACAATCAACTTCCCTCCAATACTAAAACAAATACCCAGAAACAGCAAAAGCAAGCCTTTTCTTTGGTATGACTAGGGAAGCAAACATACTGAGATACCAATTTTCCTTCTTGAAAATAACCTATAACATTTTTAATGATGAAAGTGAAGGTTTTGAATTGCAAGAGCAAACATTTACCTTGAAAATTCTGTGTTCTTCTGCATTTGCATCATTATGACAAGGCTAGTAATGTAATGGATTTAGAATTATATTTTACTTTTGAAATGGGATGATCCAGTGGTTTGTACTATAAAGTGAGTCCAAGTGTAAAAATTTCTAGGACAACTAAGTGTTTTGGGTTTCAGACTGAGGAGAATAACAGTAATTTTTAGTCTTTTGTGGTAGCTCAATTTGACTTAAGAGAGACAAAAACCCGTATCATTAATATAATTAAGAAATAAATAAACAAATGTTGGGGAGATGACTCAGTGAGTAATGTGCTTGCTATGCAAACAGAAGGATTCAAGCTCAATTCTTCAAACCTATAAAAAGGCAGATCCAGTAACCTAAGTCATCTTTACTAGGATGGCAGAAAGCAAATTCCATGAAGTTGAGTACAATGTAGACAGTTATATACCACAGTGAGCAAGGATCAACAATAAGACCCCGTTGAAACTCTAGCGAGGGGCATTGTTTGGCCCCTAAGTTGTGCTCTAACCATTGTTTCCAAACCTTTTTACACATATGCTCCCCATTCACACATACTGTACACATATATACATATGTGTGTATAACATACACATGCAGATCAACATATTCATATCATATACAAATACAAAGGTAAAGTAAGTAAATAACCATGAAAAATTAATATATGATTCAATGGAACAGTTAGATGAAAAGGCATATAATCAATGAAATATCCGCATGATTTGCAGTTATTTTCCTGTTTAAGAGTATTTTCTCACTGAATTAGTAAAATCTGTTGCAGACTCCTTCTCTATCCCTGAAATAATAAGCTCATTACTCTGGTAAGTAAATGAAATGAATAAATAAAAGGAAAGCTAAAATCAGTGGGGATTTCCTTTCCATAGTATATGATTGATTATTTATAAATTAAACATCCCTAATACCAGTGCAAAATATTAATGTCATCAGGAGGTGAAAGCAACAATTACACAGAAGTACAAAATGGAGAAGATAAGTGGCAACTGGTCCCGCTAGGTCATGCTAGAAGTACCTAGAATGGGCCACAGCCGTCTGAAAGGTGAATGGATTAAGAAAAGTCCATGTACTACAATAGTACCCATGAATACTCTCTCAAGAACAGAGGTGATTAGGAAGGATGTGTGAAATGGCAAACAGAATATTCCACAAAAAGGAAAGGGCCAGAAGGCCTTGCATGTAGAGAAAGAAATATGCATTAGGAAAATTAATGACATCTGTGTCGGAAGATGGGTGCAAGAGATGGTAACAAAGCTTAATAAAGAGATTACAGTGACGTGATAGCATAGGTTGAGCAAAATAAAACAGGCAAATGAGTCTGTGGCAGACAAGAATGTCAGTTGTATAGGACTAAGGACTGCTGTGATTGGAAAGATCCCAGTTTTCCTTCAGGAGTCCCTGGTTTGGGATGAGTGGCAGCTAGCTAGTGGGACATCAATTACTCTTAAACTCTAAAATGATGGTTTGCTCTAGAGAGGGATGGCTCTACCCTGGCTTCCTGACAAAGTGTACATGTTTAGCACTACTTACTAAGCTTGAAGAGATCAGTAAAGTCTGATACCTTAATTAAAGGCTAGCCTGGAGATTTTTTTTTCCAGGAAATTGCTATGGGAATGCAATAATCAAATCACCTTAATGCACACTTATCTCGAAGAAAACAACTGTACTTCTTAGTTTTATAATCCCAAGACATTTTTAATAACTGAACACACATTTAGACTGTAACAAAGGTCTTCAAGACTGTGTTGTTTTATCCACCAGGAATACCTTTCTGTCATACAGAGACATGAACATAAATGCTCGATGTAAATTAAAGCTTTTGGAAATGGTATAGAAAAGTTAAGAGCTGAATGCTGAAGTCAAGTTTTTACTGTCCTCTCCTTACACTATTGCTGCAGAGTCCTTGGTGACACTTGAAAGAAATCAGTCCTCATTCAAAATTCATTACATTTTAATTGCAGATTTATTAACAAACCGGCGGCTTTGTATTGATTTCTGTAGGATGTTGTGGAAACTGGGAACAGCACAGAGCACCTTGTAAGCTGACAGCACTTCACACTAAGTGGCCAGATGTTGTTACATCCAAACACTTGACACAGAGCAGAGCACCACAGAGATGCATGGATGGAAAATGTACTCTCAGAAGATCTGAGCAAAGGCAAAGTGTGCAGTGGAGGCCCAGAGTTCACTGTGACTAGCTTTGATGGAAGCAATCACTTTTGTGATACTTAATGTCACTCACTGAATGTGCCTGAAATCTGTATTAGCTTCCTCAGAAGCAAAAAATGTAGCCCCTGAGGCATAGTAAAGGCCAAAATAATCAAATCCTGAGAATCTACGTTACTATGTCATCATGTGTGCACTACCTCCCGAACAGATTGGATACCCTTCCCCATTTCCCAATGAAAATGGAAACTTAAGTCCCGATTCTAAATAAAAATCTGTTTTATATATACGTACCCATGATCAATATGTCAGTTCTGATGCCAGTATTATACAAATGAAAATAAGCATATAGTGTGTTAGTTAGCATTGAGACACTTTCAAATAAAGTGTGCCTTTGAGGTTTTCCTTCTCTCCATCTCCACTGCTGCCCTGGGTCACCTGTAGCCTTTCATCAAATTCTTCCTTTCTTAAATCCCATGCCTCTTTTTGGCCATGCCCTTACATTGTCTCATTGCCTAAATTATCCACTTTGGTCTCTTTTCTCTATTTTCAAACTGCAATGATTGTAGAGTAGGATCTGCATGTAAGAGAGAATCGAATGCTCCCCAACCTCTTTGGCTATATTTTAGAAATATATTTTTAGATCCATCCATGATTTAAATTTTTTACAGCTAAATTATGTCTGTTTTGGTGTATGCATTGTGTTTTCACTCTCCATCCATTTTTTCATATCCAGAGGCAGATAATATTTCACAATCCTTAATTCAATAAGAAGAGATAGAAAGAGAAAGCAAGACAATGAGGGAGAGGGAGAGTGAGAAATAAAAGAAACAAAAACCGAGTAAAGGCTCATCAATAAACCATTACACTCATAGAAATGAGACTCCAGTTCTGGCAAGGGTAAGAATATGCAGCAAAAAGGAAAACAAACAAAAAAAGCAATACAAATAAACAAACAAACCCCCCCCCAAAAAACCAGGCAGTGCCATTTGAAGCTAGATTATCTCTGAAGATGTGAAAAGAAAAATAGATTCCTGATATAGGCATTTAAACTCTCTATTCTTAAAAGCATCTAATTTAGAAAAAAGTTATATAAATGTTTTCTCTCTGCCTCTTTGGGATTTCAATCTTCTACAATCCAGAAATACCTTTTCCAACTAAAAATGGATAGAATGTATCCCTTGAAAACCAGAATAGAAGGAAGAGGAGGAGGACAAGGAGGAAAGTTGGAGAGGCCCCTAGTTTGTTATTCTCTGTGGGTTGTGGACCACAGCTTTCTTAAGCAGCAACTGGCAAACCTTTAGCCCAATTCAACTTGTTTTTTTCCACTAGTACTACTTTGTGTTGGGCTAACAATGTAGCTGCCATTCCATTACCAGCATTGTCTAGAGCCTTTGTATGAAAATTGCAATACAATGAGGTTCTGAGGATGGGCCCTACAAATCCATACCGGTGGCTTTTGGTGATGGAGAGAGACCTTAGCTGGTAAGTTTGCAAAGCCTCATTACATAATGTCATCTGAGGCACTGCAGAAAGTTCCTATGAGCAAGATCAGCTTCAGATGTGTTCCCATGACTTTGGATCTGCCAAACCGAGAGATCCACAAACCTCTTTTGTCTCATCATTAAGTTTCCAAGCAAATGCTGTTCATTTAGTACCAAACAAACAGTCCAACTAAAACCAGAGAATCATATTCTAATTTGAAAATTCTTTTTGCTCATTTGTGCAGTGGAGTTGACCTTAGTCATGACAGTTTTTAATAACATCCAAGGTTTCTTTGTCTTATATAATCTTTTTGTATTTGCAATAAAGCTATTTGAGTTCAGGCATGGCAATTATAGAATTTATTTAGACCTATTAAATATAATTAATAGAAAAATGTTTTTAAATTATATTATGAAGTACACCTTAGAATATATATTTTAAAATATATATTTTACAGAATAACGGCACTTGAGTAACTTAGTCTATGCTCTTAGAAGGCTCTTAAATTGCTAAACTCAGAAAGATGAAACTACCCTTTCAGAGTTTACTGGTGGTGGTATTAGGTCAGGAAACTAAGGTACTCAAGTATGTGATAATGAGTGCACAACAGAGTACATATTTCTAAGGAAAATGCTAGTCTGTTAGCTCAGGAAAATCTATCCAATATGTTGTTCAAAATTCCATTCTCTCCCATATTTGTCTCCCTTATTTCTGTCTCATTCTTCATTCTTCCTCCCACTCCTTTTTCTCATTGTTTTATTTTTTTCTGTTTGGTTTGATAGGACAGGGTCACACATGGCAGAGTATCCAAGACTTGGTGAAATGTTCCTACGCCAACCAGGTTGGCCATGAAGTCCTTGCTGTTCTCTTGCCTTTCTCCTTTATGCAGGAGTTACATGGACCTCAAGCCTGTGTGGAGCCATGCCTGCCTTGTATACCAAATGTGTCCATATTTTTATGAAAAAAAAAGAGTATCTGGGGATTTATTCATGACCTAGATCTCTAGGATTTTCTCTCAAAAAGTACATTAGCCCACTTACCATTAATGAGACTTCACACATCAATTGATGGGAACAGAAGCAAAAACCCACAGCCAAAAATTAAGCAGAGATGAGGGAATCTCACTGAGCAGTGGAGGAAGAATTGTAGAAGCCAGACTTGTCAAGGACACCAGAAGGAAACCCACAGAATGAACCTACCTGAGCCCATAGGGCCTCCTAGAAACTGAACTTCCAACTAAGGAGTCTGAAGGCTCTCAGCACTCAGCTTACACTTGTGTAGCTTAATCTTTCTATTTTTAAGATTTGTATATTTATTGTGTATGCTGCCTTCTGCCTGCATATATGCCTGGAGGCCAGAAGAGGGAACCAGGATCTCATTACAGATGGTTGTGAGCCACCATGTGGTTGCTGGGAATTGAACTCAGGACGTCTGGAAGAGCAGCCAGTGCTCTTAACCTCTGTGCCATCTCTCCAGCCTCTATGCAGCTTAATCTTATTGTGGGGCTCCTAGCAGCTAGAATAGCATCTGTCTCTGACTCTGTTGCCTGCCTTTGAATGCCTTTCCTCCTATTGAATTGCCTTGTCTAGCCTTAATAGGAGGTGCCTACTCTCTCTGCAACTTGATATACCATGGCTTATTGATATCTATCCAGGCTGCCCCCTTTACTGAGGAGAAATAGAGGAGGAATGGACGAAGGACTGAGAACAGGAAAGACGGGGGGGAGGGGATGGGAATAAAGGAAGGAAGGAAAACTGTGCTTGAGATGTAAAAAGAAATCAATCAATCATCAACCAATAAAAATACAGTCCCTTAGCTATCAAACTATATTGCCACACCCAAATCCTCACCTAACTCCCAATAGTTCTATATTTGTGGCCCACCTAACATATTGGGTCAGTTAAAATCAGATTCCATCCTGAAAAGGAGGACATAAAATAAAAATGGCTTTCTATATCTATAAAACTTAAAACTCTTAGACCTTTGATGTTAATTCTTCTAGATAAATTCTGAAGGGCAGCAGTAAGAAACCAACTGGAATGATTCATAGATTTCCTTCTACAATACGAAAACTTAACCAAACCAGTTTCTCTTTTTTGAATATTTTTGACTCACTGAACTTGCCAGCTATGTTTTGGTCTGTGGGGAAATTTTCAGAAAGAGAATAGCTTCATTTCGGTTCTATTGTACGCAGAGAAATTTGTAAGATTTGATTAAATTGTTTCTTCCAATGAAAGTTTTCAGACAATCGCATTGGGACTTTTGTGGTGACATCCCTGTTATCTTCCATGTCCACATGGTCATACACAATTAACACAGAATTTAATAATGCATTTAAATCAGAGCCCTTAATATGTCTTTAAACTTTCAAATGATAATGTTAGTCTTCTTGACTCTTCTTAAAATACTTGACAATATACTAACAGTAGTTTGCACATTGATGTATGCCCTAAGCTCATTTTGCAAGAATAAATTTATATATTAGCCTAAAGATTTTCATTTTTACATTCTTAAAGCTGAAGAACCCTATCGCTCAAAAAGTGTCTTTTATTGCTATAACTAACACCCATAAAATAATAATGTACATAATTATATAATTTATTGAGTTTCTATAGCATTCCCAGAATTTGACATAATTATTCTTTTCGAAATAATCCTTCAAGTCACTATTGATTCCATTTCACTTAGGGAGTCAAACAAAATCTGTGTGAAAGATCTTGATCAAAATTATATGGTTTGATATTGACACCTGTTTAATTTGAATGGCCCTGAGCCTTTGAGTGAATCATGCTATGGGATTATGGGGGATACTGAGATATATGTGAACAGAAAAATATTCACGAGTAGGGAGTTATTGCTTGAGTAAGACTATTCATCTCGATCTCCAATACCCTTTAAAGTAAAATGTTCTTCTGTTGATAAGGTATTTTAAAAATTACCTCATTAAGTGTGGCTATTCCTGTAAAGTCAACTTCCTGATAAATACTGGTCATTTTCATAACAAATGATTAACAGTCAATTGTGCTGAAGTAAAAAAATCTATACGGGAGTATATATTGTGATTCACACAAAAACACACACACACACACATACACACACATACACACACATACACACACATACACACACACATACACACACACACACACACACACACACATGTGCGTGCACATGGGCACACACAGTTACTCAGACACACCGATCAGAGATTATAGACAAAGACTAAGATCAGTTACTTATAAACTTTCTTCCTTGTATTACTATATGTGATTTCTCATAATCATATATTTATCAGGAAGTAACTGTGTTCATTCTATTGATAGGGGAGACTTTTTAATAAAAGGCAGTTTAAAATTCCGTTTTTCTTCCTTAGCAGAGTATCATGAATGGTTTTAGAAAATGAACCCAGCATATGTTTATTTTTCAAGGGATTAAAATTAATTACTGAGAAAGCATCTTCAGAGTGACTTATGATTTAACTCAACTAAAAGCACATTTGGGTTATATTCAATCCTATTTTCCCATAACAAGATTGACTATGGTCCTGAACTAGAGATATTCCACTAGACATATGCTCTTTCCTTTTGATACTTTACTTACCTTCTGTGTCATAATATTATATTTGCTTGATCTCACACCCTATATAAGCTGTGAACCACAATCTGACCTTTTGTTTGTTTGCTTCTTTGCTGTGTCACTTGCCACAGCAGACATCCTGAAGGACGTGTTCTGTCATTTGCAACTTGACAATCTGAACACTTAACTGCCCAAATCAGAACATCTTGACTTTGTTATTTTCAGGGCATTAAAGTACAAGTACTTGTTGAGTGTCTGTAGTGGAGATGAAAACACCCTCTTTGTGGACAGGGTTTGCTCAGACCTGACAGCCCTCACAGTAATTCAAAAACCTGCTCTGTTTCTATGGAGCAGTACAAAATTGTTCAGGCAAAAATCGCATAAATTTCCCTCGGTGAAGGACTCATCAGGTTAGAGTCTTACAGAAATAACTTCCTTGCAGGGGGCTCACAATAACTGTGAAATAGTGCAATGAAGCAGGATACATGTACAAGGCCAAGTTCATATCGAGAATCCTCGTTTGAGAGTGGGTCTCATTCATAGTAGCCATGCAACAGTGGACAAAGCCTTTAGCCATTCTAATACTTGTATGGTTTGCTGTTGGATGAAGATAAAAATGACAATGAAAACATTAATGCTAGTAATATTTTCAGAGCTCGTTGGGCTGATTAAATCAGCTAATTTTCAGAGAGAAGGCTAGGTGCTTAAAGTAAGCTAAGCACCGTACAACACTTGTTAATTTTTTTCCTTTGAGCCTTTCATAACTATTATGTTTGTGATTTTAATTTTTATGTTTTCAAGCACAACTGAAGAACCTGTCGATGGTTCAGAATCCTGTTTGCATAGCTGCTGATATTTTTAACTGCTCCAAAAATAAAGTCTAGACGAGTGGTCACTTACTCGGTCTGGTGACTTACGTTACAGACTTTGTTGCTGCCCACAATTTTCAGAATGTGGTACTGCAGCAGGTTTCGCAGATGACTCTGCCATCAGTTCCATTAAGCAGAGTTAGGATTAAGATCATATTCTTTGCCATTTTTGTTAGTTTTTTTTGTATAAATTTACCAGGTTCCCATATATCAATGAAAAAGAATAATCGTAAATGTCAGCCGATGAAGAATATTTCACATGTGAGATTTCTTGCTATGCATAAGGATTCACAAGAGATGCAACCCATGTCTTCTCTTTTTAACTCCAATGCCTAAGCAAACTGCTACCCTTCCTTAGTCTTCACAAGGAATAATCTTCATTGGCCTCAACCAACGTAATAGTAATGGGTACTTGGATACCTGCCACGTATCTACTTTTTAATCTGGAGTGACATAGGAGAACTATTTTCTTGAAGGTTTAGCAAAGCATTCAACTAAGCTGCCCGAGGGAAGATCCAGTACTATTACCTCCTCTTTTTATTAGCAAGATGAACGCCAGTCTCCAGAAATGCTCCGATCCAGGCTTTGCCAGATACTCACGTTTACAAGACATCATGGAAGCACTATCATAACACTAAGCCTATTTGTAAACTATGTTTTAATTTCTGCATATTTCTCCTTCCTCCCAAGCTTAATCTATAACACATATCAATTGTGTAACCTATGTTTTGAAAATTATGTTATGTGTCTGGATGAGAAACATTCCTTCAGTGTACAATTAGGAACAATTTGTTGTAATTATAAAGTAATGAAATTACTTTATTTTTTTAAAAAGTAATTTCTCCTTTTCTTTTCCCTTGACAAAACCCTCCCAAACACCCCTTCCTGCTCCCCTTAAAATTTGTGACTTCTTTTCATTAATTATTATTCTACTCATGTATGTATATACATATATATTTCTAAATTTTAAACAGTCTTAGTCTTGTGTTCTGAAAATTTCACTTCTCTTTCACTTTTTTGTTATAGTTTGTTTCCTTTGATTTTTACTAATGTGCTCTCTTTTATTCTGGACTTCATTAAAGCTTTTGTTGCTTGCTTTAGGTTTTTTTTTTTTTTTACTGCAAAGATGAAAAAATACTTTAATTATGACCTTAATTACATTAGTATTACTACGATAGCTCCTAATTACATTAACTATCTCATGGCCCCACATTTTCTTGTTAGAAGAAGAAACTGACTATTTTGCTGACCATGGTTGATAATTAATGGAGTCATTTTGCAAGTAAGTTATCCAAAGCCATATTTTCCAAATTTTAATATTTGGAGTTCATGTATGTCTCATTTAGGGAGAATAAACTTAAAACCTTTATTGGCTAATTTCTAAACCTTAATTGTTTAAATTAATTTTGCCCAGAAACTATGCCATGTCCCTCTAACATATGTATCAGAAAGCATGGCCAGGTTGTGGGAATAAGAGAATCAATGAAAAGGTTGACTCTCAAAAATAAGGTAGAAGAAGGTCTGGGTCTGGAATACCTACCGAAGCAGACCTGATCTCGAGGTTCTCCCAGCATCTCTCAGTCCCTACCTGCTAAAATGAATGGCTGTCCTACCATGTCTTTTCCCCTGAACTTACTAGCCCAGGGGTTGGACTTTCCTCCACCAGAAGCTCTTCCTTTCATAATCCAGACATTTCTGTGTCTCCCTTTCCCTTCTCTCCATCTCTGTATTTTTCTCTTTCTCTGCATGCCCATGCTTTTTCTCCTCTTCTCCCTACTCTCGCTCTCCCTCCCCATTGTGACTTCCCTGGCCTGGTTCTTTAGGACCAGTAAACCTGCTTGAGAGTGACGTCCCAATAAACCGACCTGTGTAAATGTTAATTTGGCTTGAATTGGCCCATTTCAGCAGGGATAACTTATCAATACCCACGTCGCGTGTTGTAGTAAAACTCTAACAATTTTCAGTCTTTTTACTCCTTTGCTCATGGTTCACGGCGAGTGACAGGATCATTAGATTTTTCCCAATTTAAATTGGTGGAAAGAAAACCTCTGATTACAACCCAACTAACCAGAAACAAAGGAAGATCAGATTGTAAAATTAGGGCAAAGCTCAAAATGGGAAATGAATATCGGAGCTCCGAACAAAGAGAGGCGATGTAAAAATCTGTTTTATGACAGTCTACTGAAATGAGTATTTAGACAGCTTTAATATTTAATAGGAGTAGACACAATAACTTTTTAGGTACTACTTCTAGTTGAACTACACACACACACACACACACACACACACACACACACACACACACACATTCTTCTGCACTTTGACTTACAAACCAGAATAAAGATACCTCAATTGGATCTTCATTTTGTTCATATATAATTCCTATCGTATGAAATAAAGCTATCACTTCTGTAACAGGAAGAAGTAATGTAGTAGATGAAAAAATAGTGAAAGTACTGACAAGAAACTTTTGTAAAGGGGGAAAGAGAATACCAGGATGTTCTCATTGAGTGGAGTCAAGAGGAATCTCATTTCTCATTAGGAAGCAGTATCGTTGCAAAGCTATCCTCTTTCTCTCAAGCAATACAAGTGCAAAGCATCCTTCAAGGTCACCACGAGTGCATGCACTTGCAATGTAATAGGATATGCAGTTATTCAAAAAACATTAATTAATTGGTCATGGAAACAAAGAAACTTTTAAATAAATATATGCTCAGCATTTTAAAGTAAGAATATTATGGAAGGACGTAATTCATGCAGTCATTGTTCGACTGGGCTGAGGCTTTTGTTGTTTTTGCTTGCTTTTTAAATGTGACTCACTAATTTCATGCATCCAGAATGTCAACAAGGCCAATAAAAAGGCAATTTAAAGGCACATTAAAAGCTGAACTAAATGGCACCATTCAACTGGAGACATTAAAATGAAATTATAGCATGTCCTCTGTTCGGAAGGCATCTTTGTAACTATAATGTAACTTGGAGGAGAAAAAACATACCTGACTCTAAACTTTTCCTTTCTGCTCAAAGATATAGCTGCTCTGAGGGACCAGAAGCCTGTCCTGAGGTCAATAACAGTATTCTGATATCCTTCTCATATCTCTCCTTTCTTTTTATATAAGCTATTTTATTCCCCTTTTAAAAAATCTATAAGCATTTAATAAGTGCAATATGTTAGCCTTGAAGAGAAGAAAACAGCTCTTGTACTGTGTCGCTGTCACAAGAAAAGATATGAACTTGTACATCACCTTTAAAAACATATAACACCTGTTGGCTGGGTTTTCTGGTAAGTATGACTGTTTAAATTTGAGTGGCTTTACTGTCATTTTTGTGGTTGGGACAACTACCAAAATAGAAAAAAAATTCAGTTTAGTACTGAATGGACCTATTAATATGATTGGCAGGGACCTTCAAAGGGAAGGAATCCAGCAAGATGCGTAAGTAGTTCACATCATGCTAAGAGAATCACAGAAAGTAAAGCATCAGGTGAACACGGGAACAGGTGTTGTAAATTCTCTTTTCTTTTGGTTTATTCCTTTTCTCTTATGATAGTTGCTTTAAGATTCAAGGACAGGTTGGTTGTGTTCAAGAAGCCTGAAAATGTCTAAGGGTAATGACTCAATTCCTTCTTTACCTTGGTGGTTGTGTTTTGATAGTGAAGCACACATTCCTTTCCCCTATCTCAGTAGCCCTACATGTATATGTGCCCAATAGGTGAGGCAGCTACATTTTTTCCATTTATTCATTCTTTCTTAGCACACTGATTTTTTAATCCATGTCCACACTAGACAGCTGCCAGCTTCATGCCGTATTAGACTGAAATTTTGTATGTATGTTATTTGATTCCAGCAAAGATGAATAGGGAAAAGATGGTGAAGTATTTGTTAATTTGGGCATTATGTTAAAGCACTGATTGCAACCCTAAGACAGGTTTTGGAAGTAAGAAATACTGTTACTTAACTATTTAAAAGATAAAACCCACACTTTCAGACACGTATTCAAGGCACCATGTTTTGTCTATAGTCCTAAAAATAACCATAAGTAGAAATCTTAAATAAAATGTCCTATTCTGAATACAAACAGAAAATTTAGGATTTTTTCAGACAAATTGATTTTGTTTTTAAGACAACAAAACACAAGTCTCTGTTCTACATTTTAAAACATTTCAGAATGATTTTAAATGTTTCAGAAAATGTCAGGGCAATGATACAGTTGGTTTCCTTTGCGAGGAGACCATACTCTAATTTCTAGTAACTTTTAAATTGTCTGGTTCATTGATTTTGTCGTGTTTTATTGTTACCCACACTCTGCCTTCCATTATATTTTTATTATCACCTCTGTTTTTATTTTTAGACAGGCCTCACTGGATAGCTCAGGCTGTCTTGGAAGTTACAATGATCCTGCTGCCTCAGCACCCTTGAGCTCCAGAGTGCTGGGATTCCAGGTGCGATGCCTGGCTTAATTATATATTGTTAATATAGTTGTTCCTCCCTGTGGATAATCAATGCCCAACAGAATAGTTTTATTATGAGTATTTATCTATACAATTGGTTATGAAAATTTAATAATAGGCAGGCTATTTTGGCATTCAAGTTTTGACTTTAACAAGAATCTTCAGAAGAAGTGTTTATTGAAAGTAGATTGCAGCTGCTGCTTTTGCAAAGCATAGCACAGAATGTGAGTGACAGTAATTGATGTTCAAAGAGATACAATATTTCTAGAGGTCTAAAATTTAAAGGAACACTTGAAAAATAATTACAATAACTCCATGACTGCCGAGGTTTATCATTTATTGCCTGTCTGTACTTGTCACACATTTATTATCAAGATTTACTCCTGGAAAGAATTTAGTCTAAATATCTGGCCTCAGCTTGTCCCATCCCAAGAAAGAGAAGATGACTCAACCTACTGGTATGTAGCTTTCAATCCTGCTCCTCATTACCTGTGGGAAAATATTTACTCCTAGAAAGCACATGTTTGCTTTCAGAGCATACTGGGCTAAATGTTACCTGGGCTGTCAGAAACATATGGTAGCCTCTCGCTCTGCTCCCACCCTGCCGTTCTGCTGCTACAATTTGCCTAGTTCTCATTTTTACTTAAGAAACACATTTGGTTTCTTCTCCCAGCTACCGCTTTGCTGTCTATAGTTAGGGTATTTTTGTTTCCCTCATAAACGCGTCTTTATCTTATAGATATTAAAATATTCAGGACAGCACAGCTAAGAGAGGCAACATGCAGCATTCATAGATAATCTCCTCCTGCAAGCTAACGACATTCCGGATAAGAGGGTTTTAATACAATGAATCTCGTCACTAGCTCTTGAAAACATATATTAGCATCATTATACAAGTGAGAAAGAAAATGTTCAGTGATTCCACAGCTCAAGGAACATTACAAATGGCTGATCAGAAATATGAATGGGGTATTTCAGCCTCTCTCAGTGTTTCCAGCCTCTTACCTGCACACATTGGAATGAACGATTACTGTTTTCTGCTTTCTCATATCACTGATGAGTAAACAGAGTCAAGCAGAAATGAAGTTAATCGTTCAAGGTCATGCAGTCTGGAGATGACTTCATCAGGGTTTGAAATGGGGCTCCTGTACTTTGCCCTCCTTCTGTAATTTATAATCTGGATGCAATTCAGATAAAATAGAGTTTTTCCAGGTGCAGCTAGATTCCTTTATAGAAAAATCTAATGCCATATTTGCATTTGGCCACAGGACATACAATCTGTGGAAGAATCATTAAATATCTATTTTCAACTTGGGCTAAAAACAGAAAGCTAAAATGTCAATAACATTTAGTTTTAGTAGAGTGAGGAGGTTCAGGTTAAAGAGCTTTCAAATAAGAAAAGTCAAAAATTTCAAAATTTCTGTCATTAACATTGAAAGAAGTATAAGAAATACTATATCTAAAAATATGTACATATTTAATCATATTTGCATTTTTAATTTGAATATCAATATCTATATGGTTATTATTGAGTGTCAGTATTTGTTATGGCTTCATAGAAAACATGTTTGTCCATAAGTTATTACTTGTTGACTGACTGGTAAATTCAGTCCACACTGTCGTAACTAGCACAGTGAGACCTAAATCCCAATACTTAGTTAGTTAGCTATGTTGGTTTTTTAATGTATAACCTTTCATCAGCCATTACTGTGCTATGGCAATTTCAAATTGTATAGCTCAGTATAGGAGCTGATATTCATGAACTTATACTGTTAAGTTGGATGAACATTTAATTCAAATATATTTTACAAAATACTCACCCACGTGGATCATTTTTTTAAAAAATTTATTGGTTATTTTATTTATTTACATTTCAAATGTTATCTCCCTTCCTGGTTTCCTCTCCAGAAACCCTCTATCAAGACCCACTGCTTTTATGAGGGTGCTTCCTCATCCAGCCACCCACACCTGCCTTACCACCCTAGCATTCCCTTACACTGGGGTAAATAAGCCTTCACAGGGAAAAGGTCCTCTGCTCCCATTAATGCCAGATAATCCCATCCTCTGCTATATATGCAGCCTGAGCCGTGGATCCCTCCATGTATATTCTTTGGTTGGTGGTTTAGTCCATGGGAGCTCTGGAAGTCTGGTTAATTGCTATTGTTGTTCTTCCTACAGGATTCAGCTCCTTCACTCCTTCCCCCAAATCCTCCATTGGGGTCCCCATGTTCAGTATGATGGTTGACCACAAGCATCCATATCTGTATCAGTAAGGCTCTGGCAGTCTCTCAGGAGACAGCTATATCAGGTTCCTGTCAGCAAGCACATCTTGGCATCAGCAAATAGGGAATGGGTTTGGTAGCTGCATATGGGATTGATCACCAGGTGGGTCAGTCTCTGACTGTCCTGTCCTTCAGTCTCTGTTCCACTCTTTGTCCCTGCATTTCCTTTAGACAGGAGTAATTCTGTATTAAAGTTTTTGAGAAGAATAGGTGTCCCTATCTCTAACCCCAGGGCTGTGCCTAATCTCTCCATGTAGTCTCTACAGGTTCTCTCTCCCCTTTGTTGGGTATTTCAGCTAATGTCATTCCTGTTGTGTCCTGAGAGCCTCTCGCTTTCTTGGCATCTGGGACTTTGGATTGGCTATCCCCAGTTCCCCGTCCCCCATTGCTACAAACCTCTGCTCAATTTCCTGACCCTCTGTACATCTCCCCTGTTTCCTTCCACACCTCATCTCGAATCCTTTTTACTCTTTCTCTCCTTTCTTCCTCCCAAACCCCTCCTATTCTCTACCTCCTGTGATTATTTTGTTTCCCCTTTTAAGTAGGACTGAAACATCTACACTTTGGTCTTCCTTCTTGAGCTTCATACGGTCTGTAAGTTGTACCATGGGTATTTCAAGCTTTTTTTCCTAATACTCACTTATCAGTGAGTACATACCATATGCTTTCTTTTGTCACCTGGTTGCCTAACCAGGATGAGTGTATATTTTATGTCATTGTTAAATATTTAAACATATTTGCCTAAACACACATATTTATATTCTGGTATTTCCAGGAATACTGCTTCTTTGAGGGATTATCTGTTGTGTACTAGTAATGATTTTGAAGAGCTTTTTTATAATCTCACACAGGTACATAGCTTAGATTGAGATTCTTTGTTCCTTTCTTTCTTCCTTTCTTTTTTCTTTCTTTCTCTCTTTCCTTCTTTCTTTCTTTCTTTCTTTCTTTCTTTCTTCTTTTCTTTCCTTTTATCATTTTGTATTTAGCAGGGTGTGTTAGGTAACTTCTGAGCCTAATTTCAAGTTATTCTAGTACTGATTCAGTAAACACATAAAAGAAAATGGTAGAAATAAAAATGTTTAAAAATGATTTCAACCCTCTGCATCAAATATCATATTGGACAAAGCAAATAAAGTGAATGATTTTAGTGACAGGAAACTAGCAGATACAGGGTAAGTGCTGGAGTAATAGGGCTGTCCGCAACAGAACCCACCACTCCAGGCATTGTAATGCAGTGTAGATAGATACCTGACAGTCACGGTTCCTATACTACCAGAGTCATGGGTACCAGAAAGCAATAAAAATGGACATTCTCTTACTAAATATCAGTATGTTTATAAGAAATAGAAATGTAAAAATGACATTTTTATTTACTGAAGCATAAATTACAAACATCGAGAAGTTAAACAGAGTGGGTGATGAGACTCTGGGCTGGAGAAAGTATATTGGAGGTCACAGAAATCCCAACCAATACAAAAACAAAACCAAGCAACCAACCAAACCAAAGGAAAAAGAACAAACAAACAAAAAAACAAAAACAAAAACAAAATTTTAACTAAGCAGGATTTTCAAGTAAGCATATACACTTTTTACAGCTTTAATAAACAATTACTACCATGTTTCTTTGTAGCACAACTGATAAGGATCACTCTAAAATGACAGAATAACAGGGGATCATGTGCCTTAGAGTCATAAAGCACTTATTTTGGTGTTTTCTAGAATTTAAGTCTGAAAAGGGAAAGTTTTGCTTTTGTTGACAATTTTAGCTAGATACAAATTAGAACTGAGATATACTTAATTTACTCATATTTACTTCTGATTTCTATGAAAGTTTTGAAGTTTCAATCACTTACCTTAATCAGTTACTTATTAAAGCCATTGTAGTTCCCAGTACAGCATTATCAGCATAGATATTAAACAAGAGAAGGCATGTGGGAATTTGAGTATTAACCACAGGAATAATTAAATTATATTGAACTCATTGACTTAGATTTCATTTTATTATGAGCATTTATCTTGACATTTTATTAACTAAGATTATTAACTTGTGAATTGAGTCTGTCTGCCTTAGTGTTTTCTGTCATTATTACTATGAGGATACTTACGTGAGGAACTAGATGAGATTGATCATCAGGAAAGACATACTATAATCCAGCCAACTAAAATCTGTACTGACTACAGACTGCCTTCTAAATAAATCCACACAGTGCTGACAGGTAACTTTAGGCTGAATCAAATGCATAAATGTGTTTTCTCTTGAATTTACTGTTCTACATGATGTATGATTTTAATATAATATCCACTAATAGAAAAATACACAAACATTTGTAAGACATAGCGCTTGTTTTTAATAATGTGCATTATGGGGATTAAATAATAATCACTATTGCATAAAAACATTTTTTAAGTGGAGGCTTATCAAGAGGTCCCAGAGGTAAGGTGGATGCCAACTATCACACCTAACTACACAACTTTCATCCCTCCCCTAGGACACACAAGGTAGAAGGGTAGAGCTGAACAGCCTGAGGTTTTCCCTGAGCTGTGCATGTGCACATTAATACAAACCTATAAAAGTAACTTTCATTCATCAGATGTACTTGTTTTTGAGGCTCACTGCTAAACAAACTTACCCTTTCTAGTTCTTTCTGAACTCTAGCTGGCTGACACAACTCAGCTTCTTGCATAAACCACTCTACCAAACTCTGGCAATGTGTTCTAATCTCTGGGTCCTCTTCGTTCTCTGGCTAGTTCTGTCTTCACCTATGCCCAGCTTGTTCTCTTTTCAGCCTGTGTCTGTAAAAGTGTCCCTGTAAGAGCTGCCTCTGAACACTATGAACTGAAATGACACAAATTCCACTATCTGTACCGCCTCTCAACTCGCCTAAATGACTAGAGCTCCAAGATCCTCGTGCCTCTGTCTCCTGAGTGACATCACATCTGAATGGCAGCTTTTCTTTACTTGAAACTTACTCTATTTCAGCTGCCTTTAATTCAGCTACGTGCTTGCCTGTATCTCCTGGGGTTATAGGCGTATCTGTATTCAAACCAAATACCACAGACCCAGAATGTCTGGATAGAACCCTTTGACATGTTGCTGGATTAAAATGCCTCTAAAATAGAAACCCCACAGACTCAAACACACATATATACACAGACACAGACACAGACACAGATAGACAGACAGACACTCACACACACACACACACACACACACACACACACACACACACACACACACACCATCCAGGCTTTCTTTCAATTCACCAACCTTAAATTAGAGGAAGAAGACTGTGCAGAGTTTTAAAACCCCAGCCTTTAGCAGTGCCTGGATTAGAAAGCAACAACTCTGATTGTCTAGCATCATTTTCAGTGTGTGCCTGCTGTGGCGGCGTGTGTGTGTGTGTGTGTGTGTGTGTGTGTGTGTGTGTGTGTGTGTGTATTTACTTTCCATTAAGAAAAAGAATAATATGGATGGGATCCTGTTGATTAGTTTTACATGGGTAGCACATATTGTCATACAATGTGTAAATAAAAGTAATCGATTTCTACCATCTTTGTGAAGAAGTCCAAAATCTCTAGCTTCTACCAAGGGTCATGTTGTTGGAACACCACCTAGTGGTAAGAATCAAAGGGCAGAAAGGAGAAGAGAAAAAAGGATGTTAACTGCCTACCTCAAGATCACCATCAAGCTGTTCACGAGGTGAGAACTTGTGATGGGTAGCACTGAAGGTCATCTTGAAAAGATCCTTAAGAGCCAATCCCTAGGCACATCATAGAGTTCAGGTAAATTAAAGTGGAAAGACTGACCTGGACTCTGGGTTGTACCATTCATGGGCTAGGATTTGGATTGAGTAAAAAGCATATAGCCTGCTAACATTAAATTCTTCTCTATTTCCTGGTTAGACACAGTGTGGTCAGGTCTCTTAACCTCATATTATCATGATGTCCCTTACCCTCATACTGCCGTGACTTCACACCATTATGAACTGAACCCTGAAAATATGGACCAAAATTAAACATGTATTTCTTTGAGTTGCTCTAGTGATTTGAAATAGTAAGGCCTCCACAGGCTCTGTCATTTGAACATTTAGTTATTTTTAATTCTGTTTTTCCTTAATTGAAATAGATTTCTTTTTATACATTATAGTCTGAAAATGGTTTTTTCTCCTCCAACTCTTTCCAGTTCTTTCCTTTATCTGCTTTCACCCTTTCTGTCTTTCTTCCAAAACAAACAGGCATCTAAGGACTCATAATAAAACGAACAATATAAAAATAAGATAAAACAAAAACAGTTAAATCAGAAAAGACAGAAGAAAATGAGCAATAGAAAAAGCCTAAGAAACACATACAGATACAGAGAAATGCAAGTTTGCACTAAAGCCATAATATATGTGCAAAGGACCTTACCGGTCAGAAAAAATGCCCTGACAGAACATTATGAGCATTGTGAGATGGAGAACTTCCAAAGATATCATTGCTTTCATTTTGGCTGTCTAGAGTGTTTGGTTTCTTCAGTGAGACTCTCTTGTAGAAAACCCTTTTTTTTTTCACATCTAAGTGGTTACCAACTGGAGACTGATTTTGGCATCGGGCTCATTGCATATGTTCATTTCTCCAGACAATGTTGGTGTTGAGCTGTGCAGAACTCTGCACACAGTACCCCAGTTTCTCTGAGTTAACTCACACAGCCTTCCACACTCACACACCCATTCCTGCCTCACCGCCCTAGCATTCCCCTAGACCAAGACAACAAGCATTCACAGGACAAAGGGCCTCCACTCCTATTGATGCCAGGTAAGTCCATCCTCTGCTGCATATGCAGCTGGAACCATAGGTTCTTCCATGTGTTGGTGGTTTAGTCCATGGGAGCTCTGAGGGTCTGGTTGGTTGATATTATTATTCTTCCTACAGGATTGCAAACCCCTTCAGCTCCTTCTGCATTCACCTTACTCCTCAATCGGGGTCCCTGTGCTGAGTCTGATGGTTGGCTACAATCATCCACATCTATTAGTAAGGCTTTGGCACTCTCAGGAGACAACTATATCAGGCTCCTGTTAGCAAGCACTTATTGACATCAGCAAATAGTGACTGGGTTTGGTGGCTGCATGTATGATGGATCACCAGGTGGGTCAGTCTCTGATTGGCCTGTCCTTCAGTCTCTGCTCAACTCTTTGTCCTTGCATTTTCTTTTACACAGGAATAATTCTGAGTTAAAATTTTTGAGAAGAGTGGGTGGCCTCATCCCTAAACCGTGGGCTTGGCTTAACTTTTCCCTATAGTCTCTATAGGCTCTCTCTCCCCTTTGTTGAGTATTTCAGCTAATTTCATTCCTATTGGGTCCTGGGAGCCTCTTGCTTTCTTGTGATGGGGACATTCTGTTGGCTACACCCCGTTCCCCATTCCCCATTGCTACACACCTCTGTGCAATTTCCTGACCCTCTGTACATCTCCCTCATCTCCTCCCACATCTGATCCTGACCTCTTTTTTCCCTCTTCCCCTCCTTTCTTCCTCTCAAGTCCCTCCTACCCTCTACTTCCCGGAATTATTTTGCCCTTCCTTTTATGTAGGACTGAAGCATACACATTTTGGTCTTCCTTCTTCTTGAGCTTTCTATGGTCTGTAAGTTGTACCATGGGTATTTCAAGCTTTTTCTCTAATATCCACTTATCAGTGAGTACAAAAATTGGCCTGGAACAAAAATGAGGTCCAGAAGTGTAGAAAAGCCCTTAAATCTCACATTCATAACTCTAGGAGTAAAGATCACTGACCTACATACCCCAAGGCATGTAGACCCCTCCTTTCATGACCGAACACCTCTTCTTAACCAAATTACAGGTTTAAGTACCTAATATCCATCTTCATGAAAATAAAGCAGTCCAGGAACCTTGGTCCTATCCAATAATGAACATTCTCCCTGAAAACCTCTGTCCACTCCTCAACATTTATTGATCCCTAGCTACCCTCATTAAAGAGAGATGCTCTTTCCTGAAATATCATCTAAGAGAACTGTTTCACTGAATATCATTTAGAAAATTTGTTTCACTTTCCTGTGATAAAGAAGAGACATAATACTGAACAACATCACACAACACACACACACACACACACACACACACAAACACATACACACACGCACACTCTGCTGGTCTGAGAGTCAGCCAACCTGCCTGCCTGAAGAAGCTTCTTTCCCTTCCTTCTGACCTGAATAGCAATGATGTCTGAAAACCCTGAGGGACAAAGCAGAGCTAAGGCCTTAAATCAAATCAGATGTTTGTAACTCTTATAAACTTGTAGAGTTGTAAGTCAACTCTTGTAAGCTTGTAGGGTCATCATTGTAGAGTGAAAGGTTGGTAGTTTGATTGGTGTTTACCATTTTCCTTTAGTAGTGTACAGAGCAGTTTCTAGTACCATGGACACTTGTCCGTGGTCTGAAAGCTCTAGGTATGAAGCAGCTCAAGTTCTCCATGTTCAATGAGCTGTCTAGGTATTGGACTTCATCAATAGAGGCTTACTTTCAGCTTGTAGAACCTTGGAAGTGTTTGGTTCATTTGGGGTTCCCATGGGTCTTCTTTGCCTAACATGTCAATTAGATATAGTCCATTCTCAGCACTGAAAACTGTATTTGGTCACAAGTGATGTCCAATTGGGCCTCTGTCTTCCCCCTTAACTGTCAGTTTCATTTAGATCACCTTTACATATACTATAGAAGACTCCTACTCTACTAGGTTTCCAAAGGACCTCTCAAATGGATCTTCGTTTTAACCTTCTCTCCCTGGATTTCCTCCTTTTTCCTTATCATCCATCTCTACCCCTTTGATCCTTCTGTTCCACACCCTACCTCCTTGTTCATCCATAACACTTTCCTTCCTGGGGATATAGATCTCTTCCCTCTACTCTCTTAATGAATAGACATTTTAGTTATATGAATTGTAGCTTTCTCATTAATGATTTAACCACTAACATCTACATATAAGTTAATGAATACATACCATTATTTTCTTTCTTGATTTCTTATAGCTTTGCTCATTTACCTGTTAATTTCTATACTTTTAAGAGTGGAATGATATTCCATTTGTTAATGTAGTATATATGTCTTTATTCATCCACTGGTGGTCATCTATCTTGTTTCCATTTTATACCAATTATAAATAAAGCATAACTGAGTAGTTGTTTATAGTTCAATCACGTGTCCTCTTGGTGTATGCCAAAGAGTGGTATCGTTGAATCTTGAGATAGATGGATTCCTAGTTGTTTGCACAATTTGGGGGATATTTTAGAGAGGTACAATGTTGATTAAGGAAATACCACACCCAGCATGCCTTTGAGAGTTTATAGCCTTACACATTTTCTCTGTGTGTCTTTAACTTGTAATTAGTGATGTGGTTTCTCAGCTACCTGCTCCTTCTGCCACACCTGACTCTCTCTGCTAGGACATCCTGCCATGATCAATTTTTATTTCTTGGAGCTATAAGCCCAAATAAATGGTTCTATACATTATTTTTGATCATGATACTTTATAATAGGAACAGAAAACTAATATGGTTTATTTTCATAAAGCATTCACAGAGTTAATGAAAAGGTAATGAATATAAAGCACTTATGACCTAATAACAGAAATGTCAAACTTTCTGATTCCTCTGTAGCTAATTTTCAAATAATCCTTGGAGGTATACTCATCTAATCATAACGTAAAAGATTAGACAGACCACTGCTAATTTTAACAGTGTGGTTTAATATCTATCTGTAATTTAGTAAATCATAGCAATCATCAGTTTTCTCATTTATTAAAATGTGATAGGTTACTTAAGTGATATAAAGAATCCATGTCAAAGCCAAGGAAAGCGTTTGTAGATAATGCTCCCTAACACAATCTCTATTATCAATACTGAAAAAGAAAGTGTAAAATAACATTTAACAAACTCTGAAAACTTTAAAAACTATAGTTTAAACAGAATTTGTTTAACCAGATAGGAATCTCCCCATTCCACGCCCCCTCCCCCTGCTTCTATGAGGGTCTTCCTTCTCCCACCCACCCAATCCTATCTCACCACCCTGGCATTCTCCTACATTGGGGAATAGAGCCTTCACAGGACCAAGGGCCACTCCTCCTATTGACGTAAGACAATGTCAGCCTCAGAGCCATGGGTCCTTTCATGTGTATTCTTTTGTTGGTGGTTTAATCCCTGGGAGCTCTAGGGTGTCTGGTTGATTGATACTGTTCTTCTTCCTATGGGGTTGCAAACCACTTCAGTTACTTCAGTCCTTTCTCTAGCTCCTTTATGTGAACCCCATTCTCAGTCCAATGGTTGGTTGCAAACATCTGCTTCTGTATTTGTCAGATTCTAACCAATATATTGGATATTAGCCCTCTATTGGATGTAGGAGTAATAAAGATCTTTTCCGAATCTGTTGATTGCCATTTTGTCCTATTGACAGTGTCATTTGCCTTATAGAAACTTTGCAGTTTTATTAGGTCCCATTTGTCTATTGTTGATCTTAGAGCATAAATCGTTGGTGTTCTGTTCAGAAAAATTTCCCCTGTGCCCCTGTGTTCAAGGCACTTCCCTATTTTCTCTTTTATTGGTTTCAGTGTGTCTGGTTTTATGTGGAAGTGTTTGATCCACTTGGACTTGAGCTTTGTACAAGGAGATAAGAATGGATCTATTTGCATTCTTCTACATGCTGACCTCCAGTTTGAACAGCACCATTTGTTGAAAATGCTGTCTTTTTTCCATTGGATACATTTAGCTCCTTTGTCAAAGATCAAGTGACCACAGGTGTGTGGGTTTGTTTCTGGGTCTTCAATTCTATTCCATTGATGTACCTGCCTGTCTGCGTACCAATACCATGCATTTTTTTTAATGATTGCTCTGGGTAATACAGTTTGAGGTCAGCCTGGATATTGGCAGCTATCCTAGGAGAACTGCAGACATATGTTATCAATATGCACATGATCTTGGCTTTTGCTAGTTTTTCAGAAAATCAGTAGGAATGTGTGGAATACTTTTGGGTGATACTCAAGAAAATATGCCCACAAAATACACCTGTTCAACTCCTTGGATCCCAAAATTTAGTTGACTGTGAGAAATGAAAACACTGTGGATTTTCAAATATTCAAAGTAAGAATTTCTCAGGCTATAACAGTGAGACAGGGACTCCTGGATTTCTTGTAATTGTACAGGTGAAGCTTCCACAGGCAGTTGGGAACTATATAATGAGAAACATAGGAAGGCAAGCCCCACATTGAATATCAATAATAAACTACTAGGAATAGAGTCTGGAGCTCCAAATGTCACAACAAATAAAGGAAACAGTGTGACATAACTTGTCATTGTAATTATGTGCTTTAATACAGCTTTGAATATGTGCGACTGTTTCGATTATAGTTTGGAATACACCTGATCCTACACGTAATTGGTTAGGTGCAGGGCGAAAGAGGGCAGCTGAAGTGTTTGTATGAGCAATGGAGGGGATTGATATCAATCAGAAATTTACTGGATATACCTAAGAAAAAGAGCAGGGCTGGTGGCTGTCTTCTGTAACTCTAGTACTGGGAGTCTTGAGTCAGGAGGATTATGCATTTGAAGAAAACCTACACATACAAAGAAGAAGACCTGTCTCAAAAGAAAAAAAAATGAAAGAAAAAAATACAAAGTAGAAAAAAGACAAAAAAAGGCCCAAGTAATTAACCAAAGGTAATCGACACAATATTATTAAGACTGCCCAAGCAATACTGACAATACAATACAGAAAATAATCTTATAAATACAGCAATCATTAGTAATAGCACCACAAGAAAGGCTCACTTTACATATGATCAAATATGTATTTTGTGACTAATCTTGAATATTTTCATCTCCAAGGGCTCGTGAAGGGAAATCTCAAAGAAAACATCTGACGAACCTGGGGAATTGACACATGTCAGCCTGCACATGGAACTTTCCTAGAATAACAATAAGAAACGAGTATTTTCAGCTAAATAGAGACATTTGATAGCAATAATAAATTAAGTTAATGGTAAATTTTCTCTACATTTAGAAATATAAACATTTTGAGATAAGTTTCCACTGATACAAAAGTTAAATTTTCGAAAATGGACCTAACATTGAGGTCACAATTGTAACTTAAGAAGCAGGAAGCCACCAGCAAGGACTACTGTACTTTGAGACCAGGCAGAGGCACACACTGAGTACGATGCCAGGCTTTATAGAATTAGACAATAACTCAAATCAGGGGAAAAAAGAAATGGCAACTGACTGAGGGTACAAGTTACTGAATAAACTTTCCAAATAGAGCAACAACAATTTTTCTATTACTTTTGCTTTTGTTTCTGCTTGTTTAAGACATGACTGTCCTGTAATTAACTATGTAGACCTGGATGACCATTGACCTCATAGAGATATATTTTATTCTGCCTCTTCAGTGTTGGAATTCGAGGAATTGGCCACTATGCCAAGTTAATATTATTTCAATGAAAGAAATAAACACAAAAGGCATAAGCCACAGTAATGAATCTGTGCTGAGAAAGAGGGATATGAGCTATAATAAAAATAGACAGGCCCTCTAGATAAGTTCCCTGTGTAAACCACAATTCAAGAAGTCAAGTGAGAATGAATTTGGATTCTTGAACTAGGGATATAGAATCAACCTTTGTTCAGAGCAAGCTAATTTGCTAGTACAGCAACTAGTAAGCTCCTGTTCAACTGGTCAACCTTGCCTCAATACACATGATGGAGAGTGATCAATGAAGAAAACTAATGTCAAACTCTTGTCTGTACACATGATAATGCATACATGCAAAGGCGCCTGCACATATATTTAAATCTCACATACACAAACAGGTCACCATTCATAATCCATACACATACACAAAAATAATCAAAAGGAGGGCTCATTAAGTATGTACTATCTGTCAGTACTGTTAGTATACATTGTATGGTGACCAAACCTAACTTTCAAACCCTTCAGCAGAGCTATCTTGAGTCTCACGTCATACATGAGAACTGTATCAAGCACGCTAAATTATTTACCAGACATTGTGAAAATGGTCAACATATAATTTTGATTTAGTTAACTCTAAGTCTTTTAGAAAATCCATGAAATACAATGATATTATAAAATGTATATGTAGCTTTGATACTTGCAACTATAAATAGAGACAGATACAAAAATCAAAAATGTGTTATTTGTTTAATGTTGGGGTTTGTTAAATTTATTTTCAGGTATTCAGTGTGGACTGTGCATTAAATATATTCCTTGGTGTTAATCCCTTAAATAAGTACTAATAGAACCTTTGCAACATAATCATTGCCATTAATTTGTTGAGAAAACCCCAAATCGTGAAAAGATTAATTTATTATGGTCTAGATCCAAACTGCCATATGATTTCTTATGGTGGTGTCCAATACATGCAATTCCTGGGTAATCAGAACACATATGAAAGCCAGGCATTATTGTCTCCCTCAGCAAATTTTATATAATAGTGATATCAATTTAGCAGTAGAGATTTCTCTCCTCTGGAGAAAGTCTAAAATAACTTGTGCTTTGCAATTAAATAAGATTTTTTATTATTAAAATAACTCAGAATCAGCCAAAAGTGATTTTTTGTCTTAAGCTCTATTAAAATATGCAATAACGCTAATTTTAAAATAAGACTTAACCCATTCCAAGATTGTAACATCTAATTTCAATAGTTACCCTGTCTCTTTTAACAATATAATATAAAGTAATACATGCTGATTTATTAAACAAATGAAAAATGTAAAGATGCTACTGCAATACAGCTTATTAAGAAACCATTTGGGGTAGCCTGTTAAAATATTTAAGTCTTTAATTACACATCATTTCTCTTAACTTTATGGGTGGCATAAAGTATCAGCTAAGTGGCATTGTGCGAAGCCACAGATAGAGGGAATCACAGATAACTAAGAAATAAAAAGCAAGAGCAAATTTCCTTTCTATGCAACTGTGGGAGATTTAGGAAAACACAGTTCTAAACGGTTCTTGGCTGAGACCGGAACAAACTGGAAGATGGTAAGTCAAGAGTTAAAGAATTAGCAATGGTTCAACAGGATTGGTCTGGGTTGTTATTCTCATGTGATGTATGTCAGTCTCTGACTTTCCTACTACTTTTATATTTTATCTTCTAAATCTTAACTTATTTCAGACTTATTTAGACTCCAATTGGAGACTTTCTTCTTACCTCAATACACCTTATATTTTAAAAGGATTATTATTACTATGTTTTATATTGATATGCATTTGTTTGCATATGTAAGTAAATGCCACATATGTTTGGGTGCCCATACGTCCAGAACAGGGTGTCATATTTCTTTTTTTTTCTTTTTTTCGGAGCTGGGGACCGAACCCAGGCCTTGTGCTTGCTAGGCAAGCACTCTACCACTGAGCTAAATCCCCAACCCCAGGTGTAATATTTCTTGAGGTTAGAGTTACTGGTAGTTGTGAGCTTCTCAGCATGGATGCTCAAATAAAATCAGTCTGGTGGTTCCTTAAAAAAATTGGAAACAATACCTGAAAACCCAGTAATAGCACTCCTGGGCAAATACACAAAAGATGCCCCACCATACCGCAATGGCACATGCTCCACTATGTTCATAGCAGCCTTATTCGTAATTGCCAGAAGCTGGAAAGAACCCAGATTTCTCTCAACTGAAGAATGGATAAAGAAAATGTGTTTCATTACACAATGATATAGTATTTAGCCATTAAAAACAAGCAGGCAAATGAATGGAACTAGAAAATATTATCCTGAGTGAGATAATCCAGACCCATAAAGACATGCATGGTATATACTCACTGATAAATGGATATTAGTCCAAAAGTACATAACACCCATGATATAACTCACAGACATTAGGAAGTTAAACAAGGAAGGCCCAAGTGAGAATGTTTCAATCTCACTTAGAAGGGGGAACAAAATAACCATGAGAGGCAAAGGGCAAGAGGGACCTGGGTGGGAGAAAGGAGTGAGAGAGGGAAAGGGGAGCAGGATCAGGTATGAGGGGAGACAGGAGAGAAGCCCAGAGGGCCAGGGTAATGAATGGAAACATGCAGGAGAAAGGCAGAGGGCTCCAAGAACTCAATGGAGATGAGCTTAGACAAAATGCCCAACAGTGGGGCGATGGAGCCTGAAAAGACCATCTCAAGTAGACAGACAGGGTCCACAGTGGAGAGATGGAACCATCCATTCGTCCTCAAAATTTTTTGAGCCTGAATTGTTCCTGTCTAAAGGAAATGCTGGGGGAAAATGGAGAAGCAACTGAAGGACAGGCCATCCGGTGACTGGCCCAACTTGGGATCTATCCCATGGGCAGGCATCAAAGCCTGACACTATTACTGATGCCATGTCATGCTTACAGACAGAAGCCTACCATGGCTGTCTTCTGAGAGGCTTTACTAGCAGCTGAATAAGACCTATGTAGATACTTTCCGTAGACCTTTAGACTGTGGTCTATGGAAAAGATAGGGAAGGATTGAGGAAAATCAAGGGGATGGCAACCCAATAAGAAGAACAACAGTATCATTTAACCTGGATCCCTCAGACCAGAGACTAAGCCAACAACCAAAGAGTATATAAGTGCTGCTCTGTGGCCCCAGAAACACTTATCAGAAAACTGCCTTGCCTGGCCCCAGTGGGAGAGGATGCACCTGATCCTGTAGATATTTGATGCCCTAGGGAAGGGAGATGCTGCGGGAGTTAGGTGGGACTAGGGATGGGCATGAAGGGCATGGGATAGGTGTGTGGGAGCATGCTTTCAGGGAAAAGAGGAGGGACATTGGGTTGAAGAACTCTGGGAGAGAGGACCAGGAAGATGGGCCATATTTGAAATGGAAATAAGTAAAATAACTTAATTGAAATATAGAAATTAAGAATAAATAAAAACAACAACAAAAAAGAAAGCATTTTGCTATAATAAAAAAAAGAGAAAGAAAGTATGAAGTTTGGCTGATGAACCAAATCTCTGGCCCTGTTCTCCTCTAGCTTTTTAATCCTAATTTGGCTCTTTTATTTTATAAGTAGTTTAGAACATTGGCTAAAACTGCATGTTTTCTGGAGACAAATGTAAACTAGACAGGCAACTGCTTTGCTGTTGTTGTTATTGTTTTTGTTTGTTTGTTTTCTTTTTTATCCCTGTCAATAAATTATCACAACTCAGTATGTAGTCATTAATTTCTATTTTTATTTAAAAATCAAGACACTTGAAGAGCTTGGAATACCAAAAAAAATTCACAGATCATATGCAGCTCAAGAAGAAGGAAGACCAAAATATGGATGCCTCATTGCTTCTTAGAAGAGAGAACAGAATACTCACAGGAGGAGTGGAGCAGGAACTGAAGAAAAGGTCATTCAGAGACTGCCACACTTGGGGATCAATCCCATATGCAACCACCAAAACCAGTCACTCTTACTGATGCCAAGAAGTGCTTGCTGACAGGAGCCAGATATAAGTGTCTCCTGAGAGGCTCTGCCAGAGCCCTACTGATACAGATGAGAATGCTTGAAGCTAACCATTGGACTGAACAAGGGGAACCCAATGGAGGAGTTAGAGAAAAGACAGAGAGAGCTGAAGAGGTTTCCGACACTATTAGGCAGAACAACGATATCAACCTACCAGACCCCACCAGAGCTCCCAAGGTCTAAATCACCAACCAATGAGTTCAATGGAGGGACCTATATCTCTAATCACATATGTAGCAGAAGATGACATTGTCTGGCATCAATAGGAGGAAAAGCCCTTGGTCCCATGAAGGCTCATTTCCCAATGTAGGGGAATGCCTATACGTCAAGGTGGGAGTGGGTGTGTAGGAATGGAAACAATCTCATAGAAGTAGGGGGGGTATGGGAGAGTGGCCAAGGGGGATAACATTTGAAATGTAAATACATAAAAATCCAAGAAAAATAAAATAAAAATATAAAAATGAAGACGCAAAGAAAAAGCACAGGAGAGGAAAATAATCATAAGGATGTCTGAAAAAAAAACTCATTAGAAAGACTTTTAATGATTTATTTTCCCTAACCTAGAATATGAATTTCTATGTATAAATATACATTTATACCTTCAATAAAAACTTCCTGTATGTGCTGAGAATGCTTGCCCCCGCCGCGAAAAAAAAGCCAAAGGTCATTTAACGAAACCCTGGCAGCAGGCAGAAGTCTCTCTTTGGGATGATGGCCAGAGTTCCCTAAGAGACTCTCAGAACATTACAGCTGATTGTTATTGGCCTTGGTTGCCATCCAGATATGAAAGTTCAGAACCTGCTATAAAAGTTCAAAAGGAAAATTCTGTTAATTAGTGATATTAGGCCCATTGCTAATAAAAGCACACAAAGGCCAGAAACAATCTGGACCAAATAGCAGTTGCAGTAGATCTAAAAAGATATTCCATGTTGCTACAACTTTAAATTCTAGCCCTAGACAACTCTGTAGCTGGCATTTTATTACAGTGTCCATTGTTTTATAAATATTGCAATAAATAAAGAACTACCTCTTTTATCTTTTTCCCTATGTGTTGATTTCTGCTTAGAGAAAACCTAGTTAATGAGTATTTTGTGGATCTAATATCTTGTCAATCCAAAATGCTTTCTATTTTTCAAATTCTCATTTTCTCCTTTGCTCTCAAACTCATTATTTTATTCTTTATATTCCCAGAGCTGCATTTGACATCTATTAACCTATGTCCCTGTGCAAGAATACTTTTTGGACATTGAGTGTAACTGACACGAGGGGGTGTTAGCTTCTACTTGATATCAAATGCAGATTTAAAATTTTTCAATTATTTCTGTTCTGCAGACTTAATCCACACTTCCATATTTGGGATCAAAGAGAAAGATAAAACATCAATCTTGTTACTGTCTGGTATGCACAATGATTTTGAATGATTATACTTTAAAAATTGATAGTATATTAATACCCAGTCTTTTATCCACTCATTTTAAATTCTGGGTTTTATTCTACCAGTCAGAAGTGATCATCATCAGTGTTTGGTACAAAACCTCTTAGTAAATATCTTTGTAGAACACAAGATCTACCAAAACAATGATTTAAAAAAAATCAGATATTAAACAAACCAACACAATAGAAGACTAGACAAAATTAATAGAAGATAGTGAGAAGGTCATATAGAGTTGTCAGGAAGTTCAGAGATTGGATAGTATGTAGAGAGCAAAGCAGAGCAGAGGTTACAACACACACACAATGCTGTATAGAGTTGAAAAAGTTGTACATATGCAGAAAAGATTAATAGCTGTATAATTATTGACCTTGGGGTTTTTTCTTAGAACAGAAGGCAAATAGATTGTGCTTCCTTAGCTATTGTTACATCAAACCAAAGAATCAGACTTCCTCTTTAATGTATGGAAAAATATTGAAAGTTTTTAATTGAGGGAATGCTGTAGTAAGACTGATATTTCAGTCTCAACTGACATTCCTCAGTGAAGAAGAAAGATTTGGCAGTGCCTCGAGTACATAAAAAACTGAGACCAGAAGAATGGCAGGATAAACAGGAACCAAAACAACACCCCAAAAATGAAGGGTTAGAAGAGATGGGTTCTTGATAAGGTCTATCTCATTGAGGATGAGAAAAAGGAACAAAGGCTATACACTTAAAATGAAAAAGGAGAAAAATGGACAGTTTGTGGTAAACAGGGGCTAAGTGATGGAAAATTAATCAAGTGGGTCAGAGTGTTAATGAGAACCAATGCCACTATTAGAACCAAGTGACTCCCAGTTTTTTTTTTTTGCTTTAGTTTTCTGACTCTATAGTTTGACAATGAAAATAATTAAATTTAAGATGAATTGCCTATTTATAGCAAAGGGCTATATTTAAAAGACCTGATTTTTCCTCATTATCCAAAGCAAGTAAGTGCAGGTGTTTGACTCAAATAGAATAGGATGTTAACAACTCCCTCAATGCCTCAAGTACTTCAAAATGAATCAACATTGGCTGCCCTTGATTTAACCTTAGAGACGATATCACTTCCCTTTACCTAGGAGCAAGGTGATGATAGATTTCCTGTCTCATATTCCCTGGATTATTTTATTTTAATGCAAATCAACACAAGGTCAATAGATACTGTTGCTGAGAGTGAATCATTTATCAACAACTGGGGCTGGAGCTGTTATTTCTATGCAGAGTTTAGGGGAGGGGAATTAAGTAGAAGAAATAAAAGTTAGTGGTGAGAGTGAGAACTTGCCTTTATTCAGTTACTTATTGACTGAGTGATTACATGAAATTTCATCGCCACTGGAAGGATCAAACACAGATGTGACAGACTGGGATTCAGAAGTCATGAGTGAGAAAATAGGACATCGTGAATGCCTAACCTTTATCTATCTAGCATGAAGATTCATTTTATGACACTATGTGGTGCTTCCTTCACAGATGTATGATGTTTATTTCCTCGAATCTGGTCTTCAGATTATGAGATATATAGGGGAGAAAGATAGCTCAGTGTTTAAGACCACTTGCTACTCTTGCAGAGGACCCAGATTCTATTTGCAGTACTCATATGGTCCTTTACAACTGCCTGCAACTCCAATTCCAGGCAAACCAGTACCTTCTTTTGCCTTCTGGGTGGTCCAGACATGCAATTGTACACATGTATACATGCAGATAAAATAAAGAAATTGTTATTAAACAGCATGCAAAATTTATTAGAGACAACACTATATGCATGTATAATTATATATATATATATATATGTGTGTGTATATATATATATTATATACTGTGTGTGTATGTATGTGTACCAAATAGTTGTTAACTGGCTTTTTTTTATTTCTTGAGTAGATCTGTCACTCTGTTCTTAGAAGATAGTAACTAAGAGAATTTTGGCAAAAAGTTAACTACATAAACCCACCTAATATGATATGCTGAATGAGAGTGAATCATGTACACACATGTATGCATTCAGCAGCAAGGGGTAACAGATATAGAAAAGAAGAACCATTACTATGTATATTCCACATCCATGTTAGCCTTGAGTTGGTCTTACACTTCTGGTGTACTTCCAACCTGAAACTCTTCAGAAAATCTCAAATATATTAGCAAGCAAGAGTGCCAGGAAATATTTATATGTAGAAAATCATGGAATAAAAGCTATCACTGTGTAACGATTCAGAAAGAACAGAGTAGGAAACACAATGTCTACATCCTGGGAGGCTCAAGTTGCTTTGTAGGAAAATTTCCTTACTTGTAGATCTTTCAGTTTGGTTAGACGGTTTGAGATGAAATAGACGGCATTATGGGCAGTCACCTGTGGCCAACATTGCACCAAGTACTGAAACTGCCTTTCTGACCAGACCTATTGTACCGAGAGTAGTTATAGTTAAAAAAATAATTAATTAAAAATGTAAATAATAATTTCTTAGTGTTATTTATCCTAAGTGATGTGGTAATTATCATATTATATTATCCTTATTCCACGCATGTTTTATTAGCATTGATTATTGTATATAATTATGGATCTTAATACATTATCTTTATATATGCACATAGTATATTGTGATCATAGTCACTCAATAAACTTCTCTCTTTTCTTCCAATTCCTGTCAGTTTTATTCACTTCTTTTTCCTGGCTGCTATCCATTTTCATTCATATGTATTTGTCATAGATAGGGAAAAGCCTTGTAGAACCCTACCACTTTCTGAAAATTTGTTTTCAGATGGTGATTGATGGAGGCAGGAAAGATGATTTCTTCAATGGTGCAGACAAATCGTAAGTTGCATATTGCATTTAAAAGCAAATGCACATCCACGCTGCAATACACAGCACACTATAATGAATAAATGAATAAAAGCATACATCTTAGTACATGTTTATAATACATGTTTCTTAGTATCCACAAGTGAGAATCACTGTTCATTATAATCATATAACTCTATTTAAAAATGGGGTAGAAAGCTAAATGAAGAATTCTCATCTGAAGAATAGCTGAGACACACCTAAAGAAATGTTCAATACCCTTAGTCATAAGGGAAATGCAAATTAAAACAAAACTGAGATTACACTTTACACTTGTCAGAATGGCTAAGACCTAAAACTCAGGTGACAGTTATTGCTGGCAAGGATGTGGAGAAATAGGAACACTCCTTCATTGTTGGTGGGATTGCAAGCTGGTACAACCACTCTGGAAGTCAGTCTGGAGGTTCCTCAGAAAATTGGGCATAGTACTACCTGAGTTGCTATACCATTCCTGGGCATATATTGAAAAGATGTTCCAACATATAACAAAGACACATGCTCCACTATGTTCATAGAAGCCTTATTTATAATAGCCAGAAGCTGGTAAGAAGCTAGATATCCTTTAACAGAGAAATAGATATAGAAAATATGGTACACTTACACAATGGAGTAATACTCAGCTATTAAAAGCAACAACTTCATTAAATTCTTAGGCAAATGTAATGAACTAGAAAATACCATTCTGAGTGAGGTAACCCAATCACAAAAGAACACACGTTGTATGCATTCACTGCCGTGATAAACTTCACAACCTGGACCACATGACAAAACAAATGCTTTCTTCCTGAAATGCCTAGTTTGGTAGTCAATTTTTCATATCTGGGGAAGGTAATCCTTCATTACAGAATTTTCTCCATCTAATTGGTTTCTGGAGGCATTATCTTTTCTTTCTCATTTATCTATTCATTCATTTTTTTTTTTACCGTCCAGACTTTATCCCCATTCTGGTTCACCTCCCTACTGTTCGACATTCCACATTCCTCCCCCTGTCTCTAAGAGGATGTCCCCTCTCCCCCACCAACCCCATCAGACTTCCCCACTCTTTGAGACACCAAGTATCTTGAGGGTTAGGTGCATCTTCTCTGACTGAGTCCAGACCTAGGAGTCCTCTGCTGTATATGTTGGGAAACCTAATACCAGCTGCTTTATGCTGGCTGGGGAGTGGCTCGGTGTCTGAGAGATCCCGGGGGTCCAGGTTAGTTGAAACTGCTGATCTATAGGGTTGGCCTCCTCCTAAGCTTCTACCAACTTTTTCCTAATTCAACCACAGGGGTCACCAGCTTCTGTCCATTGGTTGCAAGGATATCTTGAGTTTGGCAGGCTAATGAATGGAACTAGAAAGAATCATCCTGAGTGAAGTAACTGCGACCCAGAAGGACATGCATGGTATGTACTCACTAATAAGTGGATATTAGCCAAAATTGTGCAGAGTACCCAGAATAAAATTCACAGTGTTCAAAAATGCTAACACGCTGATGGGTCCAAGTGAGATGCCTCAATCTGAATAGAGATGGAGAAGAAAGCAATCACTGAAACAGAGGCCTGGGGGAGAAGGGAAGTGAGGGAGGGACCAGGTTTGGAAATGTGATAGGGAAAAGAGCAAAACATGATCAGGTATTGGGTGTGGGGGGAACAGGACTGAAGCTCTGAGGGCCAAGAGACAGAATTGAAATATACAACCTCGAGAAGTAGGAGGCTGGGGTCCTCTAGAATACACCAGAGACATGAGAGGTGATAGAACCTCAGGGCTCAAAAGAGAGACCTTAGATAAAATGCCATAGAATTGCCATGGAAACTTGAAGAGCCTACCTCCAGTGGAAGGACAGGGCATCCAGTGAGGGATGGGGTTGCCATCCCACAATCAAAAACTCTGACCCCTAATTGTTCCTTTCTCAAAGAAATTCAGGGACAAAAATTAGAGAAGAGCCCATGGAAAAGGAAGTCCAGTGATAGGCTCAAATTCGGATCCAGCTCAAGGGGAGACCCCCAAGGCCTGATACTATTACTGATGCTCTGATGTGCTCACAAAAAGGGGCCTATCATGATGGCCTTTCAAAAGACCCAACAAGCAGCTGAAAGAGTCAGATGAAGATATTTACACCCAACCAATGGACAGAGGCATTTTCTTGATTGCTAACTGCTATGGGAGTTCCTGACACCATGTGGGAGTATCATCTCTAGGCAATGTCCCTGGGCTACATAAGAGAGACAGCTAAGTGTGAGTTTGAAGCAATCTGTCATTCCTCTTTCCATCTCCGTCCTGAGTTCCTGACTTTATACTTCCCACAATGATTTAGTGCAATCTTTAAAATGGAATAAACTCTTTGCTCCCCAAATTGCTTTAGGCCATAGCGATTATCAGAGTAATTGTAACACAAAATAAGACATTTTCTTACATTGATATTGTTCTGTATTTTATTTCAATGAACAAAATAACTATGGTCTTGTAATATGTGAGTTATATGTGAATGTGTGTGATATGTGAGTACATAATCACATATTGTAATATGTAATAAATCATGAAAAGAATTTATACAATTATTTCAGGTGTTATGACTAGCCATGCAGGCTATACACATGACTGTTATCACTAATTGTATTCTGAAGAGCAAAGCCTGATTTGGCCATAATAAAGAGATTTATAGTAAAATGATGATGTGGTGACAAAATACATGGCAGCAACAACCACATATGAGTCACTGATTTTATTTTCAATTTCACAGTAGATGGATGGAAAACAGACAAAACTAAAATTCTACATTAAATTTAGTTTCTCCACTGTGTGTGTGTGTGTGTGTGTGTGTGTGTGTGTGTGTGTGTGTGTGTGTGTGTGTGTCTTCCTTGTCATGTGCGATGTGCAGGGATGTTGGAAGAATAATGAGACATCAAAACTTCTTTAATCAGTATTAATGGGACTTGACCACACATTAAGATGGTTCATAACATCTTGCTAAAAAGTGTGTGGATAAGCAGGAGATGTTCCCCCATCTACCCCCATTCGATTCAGATTTAGCTGGTTACACATGGTTTGGCAGCTCTGGCTGCTCTCAAACCACATCCATGTTTCCAAACAACAATATAATGACCCAATGTTTTCCCTAAATGATGCAGTAATTATTACTTAAACGGTGGCTCTTAAATTTTTAAACTAAAATCTCTCTACTTTTACACATTTCCCTGACTTCTTCCATAAAGTCTACAAATACTTGTGTATATGTATACTCATGTCTTTTAAGTAACACATAACACTTACATGAGCTAATGCAGTGATCCTTTATTTAAAATTAATATGCCTTTCAAAAAAGGTTAAAGATACTACTATTCATTAAAACTCTTTGAGTTTTTCTGTCTGTATAGATATTCTTTTTTGTAAATCGATTATTTCAATTATTTACATTCCAAATGTTACCTCCTCAGTCCCACCTTTCAGAGTCTGCCCCCATAATGTAGTTTTTCTACATGACTTACAGATGAGTACCGCTGTGTCATCTATTTAATGCAAAAATTACCAGTTATTCTTGACTACTTTTTTCCCTAAGCAATGATCTAGTCTGGCCCATGTGGAGTATCCCTTAAAAATGATTATTAGGGGCTATAAGGACCAGGAGTGGTGGCACATGCCTTGAGTCCCAGCAAAGGAAAGTGGATTTTTGTGAGTTGGAGGACAGCCTGATATACAGAGCAAGTTCCAGAATAGCCAGAGCTGTACAGAAAAACCCTGTGTCTGAAATAAATAAACGTAAACTAAATTAAAAACCAAACAAAAGCAAAAGTAAATGATGATTAAGTCAGAAAATCAAATTCAATCAGTCATTTTCCTACATCCCAAAATGACAGAATAGCTTGCTTCTCATTGGGAGTGGGTTCATTTCATGTTTGTTCATTTTATTCCTTTTAGAAGTCCACTGCCTTAACCACTCAGTCACCTTGTCCCACACACTTATTCCTCTTAAAAATTGTTGGCTACCTAGATTCCCTGAAAGTCGCATAAAATAATGATGTATTATCAAGCTAATAAGTAAAAATCAGAATGTTTAAAAGCGTTTAAAACTATAATTAAAAGGTTTCACAGAGAAAACAAAGGATATAAAGAAAATGAAAAAATGTCTCCGATATTTCCAAGAATTCTCTAAAAATTTAGTTGCCAAATTAAGAATAAAAGATGACTTATTATTTAATATATATATTTATTAAAGTTGAGGAGCATAAGATAAGGATTATTGGATAGATATTTCCTGTTAAGGAGTTCCCAGGGACAGCATGCATCAGAAGAAACAGCAGTTAACTTCCCGGAACACAAAACCATCAAAACCAAAGTTACCTGAATAATTAGTTGACTGTTACTGAAAGGAGCCTTACAATTTTAGGTAAGAAATTCACCATAACGTCTTACAAAGCAAAAAGAAAGTATAAACTCTGAGTCAAGGTAGAGAACTATATCAAGTAATCTGTCTGAGTTTCTGTTGGTGGCAGAAACAGAATAATTACCACCAAAATAATGAAAAGGTCAGACCATGTTATAATAAATGAAGTGAGCCTGTGCCCGTTGCCAGCGTCTCTCTCTTTAATTGGCATTTGTTTTTAAAGGAGCATGGTGACATTTACACTTCAATTATATACGATAAGAATACTAACTAAGTTTCAAAATAAACAGAAGCTGAAACTGTACATTTTGCAACTTGGAACAGAAAAAAAAAAGGCACAAAAGCTTAACATTCCTAAGAAATGTGCATTATCCAAAGCACATTGACTTGAAAAGCTAGCCCTATGGCTACATTAATAAGGTTTGTAGCAATATAAGCAATTGTTTTAAAATTGTATTTGTTTACTATGTAGGTGGGGGTTCTGCTATTGAGAGCATCACATGCCACAGCATGTGTGTAGACGTCAGAGGACAGCGATGCAGAGATGGTTTTCTCTACTTCCACCTCGGTCCAAGTTCTCCGATTATCAAGACAAGAAGCGTCGCCCACTGAGCCATCGCACTGGATGATTGCCTTTAGGCGATAGATTTAGTTTATGCCAATATGGAAAGTGAGAACTGATATTTTTCTCCCAAGAGATTCTGTAGTTGGGAATAAAAGGATTTTTCCTGAGCATGACATAAATTCCTTTAAAAATAATAAATCTCTTATGCTTTCATTCTATTTGTTGAACTGTCTTAACTACATAGAACTAACCTTTAACCTGCCCCAAATGCAAGTTTCCCTGCTGTGCATTTTCTCTTTCATTCCCCATTGAAGACTTTTAAGCATCTCTAAATTGTTCTTCTCTTTGAGCTATAATGGAACATGTGCCATTTATATCCAATGTAGTATAAATGTCAGGAACAAAGAGAAATGATATAGAAACTAAAGGACTTTATTCACTGTATGTATACATCATTAAATGGAAGACCAAAAAGAACATGGTGCTTTTGACTGCGTGCCAAAATATGTGAATCTCTGAGGAACTAAATGAGAGATCTAAACATTTTCTATTTAATAGTGAAATTTGATACAGAGTATTAGCCCCTAGAAAAGTAGAGGTGTGGTCATTTTGCTCTGTTTACTGCTGGGATTGGTTGTCGTATCCAAATTAGAAGAATGAACAACCTAATTAAAGAGTAAACAAAAGACATTATATACCTTGATGAAGATGACTATATATATATATATATATATATATATCCTATATCTTATAATGAAGATGGCATTATGAAAGTGAATAGACATTACATACCACAGTCAGACAATAGAATATTCCTCAGTATTAAGAAGAAATGAGTAATGAGTTATAAGACAAGGAAAAGAATGAAATAATATCCTAAGGGCCAGATGCTAATCTGAAAATGCTAGACATTGGGATTCTAACTCTATTCAATGGCACTTGGAAAATATGAAATTATAGTTGTAAAAACAGTATATAAGTTTCCAGTGTCTATGGGAAAAGGAGGTAGGAAGAGACAGAGGCAGTATGTATTGTGGATTGTAGGACTGTTATAATGAGAAATGTCAGTGCATTGTGACAAAACACTCAAGGTAAGGTTGTAGGACCACAATGGGGGGTAGGTATGCATGCTCTATGAAAGCTCTTGATGTTCTATTTACTTTTTCGTCTGTGAATCTACACTAATTAGTCTATACACTAATATACACTAATAGTGCATTATATACTAAGGATACAAATGAAAGACAAAAGAATATTTCAAAGGCAAAAATCTATTTAAAGTAAAAAGAAGTAAAGGCATGAAAGCTTATTTAAATTCATGTTACTTACTAAAAAGGTAAAATCAAACTGCTTGTGAAGAAGTTAATGCTATGAACAAACATCTGTGAATCCTTTCAAAAACTGAGAAAAATCCATAGCTACAGAAAATAAAATTCATTAAGATTCAATCAAAAATAAGGAAACATGAAACAGAAAGTTCAAAAGAGCTACTATATTTAGAAGATAAAATGGTCAGTATGTAAATAACCTTGTTTTCTGCCAAAATTGATACCAAGGACCTTTCTCTAGGATTTATAGTAATTTCCAAGGAAAATTAATTCTAAGTTATATGGCTTATTCTCCTGAATAAGGAAAATATATAACAAATGTAACGCTCATTTTGTGAAGCTAATGAATTCTTGAACTTCAAACTATGCAAAATTATACCTAAAAGGAGCTTGATATATAACTTCATGCATATACATAGTACCCGAAAATCTATACTTTATATTCCTTCACATGTACCAAGTTCTCAATTTGCATGTAACTTATCATATTCAAAAAATTTATTTCAACATTTCAAGGAAATTCAGACATGATAAATTGAATGATATTTATCACATTAATAGGAATATAAAAGTCACGCGTTTATAACATATTCATAAAAAGTGGTTAATTCTTTCCGTAACTGTGAGTAAACAGAACAAACCAAATATGGAAAATTGTAACCTTTGTGTTTTTACATAATCTATAGACAATTGATGGTTAGAGTATTTTCTGAGTGTGAAACATTAGTTTTAAAGCAGTAAAGTTCAAAAATGTCTTTGAATCCTAGTAAATATTAGTAATACTAGTTAAAGCTAGTAATTATAGTAGTAATTATAGTAAATATATTAAAACTAGAATATAACTATACCACATAGCCTGTAACTTAAATGAATAAATTTATAGTAAAATTTCAAAAATCTGTTATGACTTACTTAAATGGAAAGAGAGTTTTTCAGTTTTTAAGACAAAGACCAGCATTCTCTCTCTAAGAGGGCAGAAATTTGAAACTCTCTGTAAGAGGAACATGTCATGTCTCTCACTATGCATTTCGGTCTCCATTATAGCTATTCACCTCTGTACTTTGGATTGGGGAAAAGCTTTACAATATGTGCAGAAACAAGGGTATGGTTATATTCAAACAAAAAATTGATGTGTGGTCTCAAAATTGAGTCCTATATATCGTTTTGTGTCTTGTAAGATTGAAAAGTTATTTTTCTTTATCCTTGAAATTCTTGTTTTTTCAGAGCTCTCATCTACTACTCTATTTTTCCATTTATTTATTTATTTATTTATTTATTTATTTAATATTCTGATCTTTATCTCCCTATCCAGTTCCTCCTCACAAAGCCTCCATCATCCCCATCCCCCTTTCCTCTGAGAAGGTGGGCTCTCCCCAACTATCCTCTACCCTAGAGCATCATGTCTCTCTGCAGGGTTAGGCACATCCACTGAGGACAGACAAGGCAGCCCATTTGGCCCACAGACAGGCAACAGCTTTAGGGATAGTCCTCTCTCCTGATGTTGGGGGACCAACATAGAGACTGAGCTTCACATCTGCTCCATATGTGCACGGGACAGGGGTGAGCTCCATCTCTCCTGTGTATCCTCTTTGTTTAGTGGCTGTTTCTGAGAGTCTCCAATGTCCAGGTTTGTTGGCTCTTGTGGTCTTCCTGTGGAGTTCTTATGCTCTTTGGGGCCATTAATCCTTATCTCAACTCTTCCACAATAGTCCTGAGCTCTGTCCAGTGTTTCACTCTGGGTACTTGCACCTGTTTCAGTCCACTGCTGCGTAGAGTCTCTCAGAGGACAGTTATGCTAGACAAAACAGCACCAATAATAGTATCAGGGATTGGTGTTTGCCAATGGGATGCGTCTCCAGTTAGGGCAGTTATTGGTTGGTCATTCCTTCAGTCTTTGATCTATCTTTGTTCCTCCATTTCTTTTTGACAGGGCAAATTTGAGGTTAAATGTTTTGTGGGTGGGTTGTAGTCCTTATCCTTCCACTGGAGATATTGTCTGGCTACAAATGGACTTTTCACATTCCATATCCCTCGCCACTGGTATGAGTCTGAGCAAAGGTCACCCACATTGAGCCCTGGCAGACTCCCCATCTCAGGTATCTGGTTCTTCCTAGTGATTACCTCTACCCACCTACCCCTGGCAGCTGCTGATTTCCACTCATTCAAATGGCATTTTTGTCTTCTCTCATGTTTCTCCCCATAGCTGATTCTGATCCCAATTTTCCTCTGCCTGACCTCTCCCACTCAGTTCCCTCCTTCCCTCTGTCTCTTCTGACTATTTAATTCCCCCTTCAAATGAAATTTAAATATCCTCATTTGGCCTTTTTTGTCTGTTTGTTTGTTTAACTTCTTTGGGTCTGTGGAGTATACCGTGGGTATCCTGTAATTTATCCACTTCATGGATTATATATAATGCATGTTCTTTTGACTCTGGCTTACTTCCCTCAAGATGATATTTTCTAGTTTCATCCTTTTCATATGTTTCATGTGTTTGGATCATATTCACTTCCCTCCCTCAACTTCTCCTATGTCAACTCCTGCTTCCTCCCCATACAAAATTATTCTCTCCTTCCCTCTTCCTTTCTCTCTCCCTCTCCCCTCCTCAAGTCATCAATTTCAATATGCCCTGTACATATATCTTAGTCAGTGTTCTATTGCTGTGAAAAGACCCCATGATTGTGATAACTCTTTGATTTTATAAAAGAAAGTATTTAACTTTGGCTTGCTTATGATTTTAGAGGTTTAGTCTGTTAACATCATGGAGGGAAACTTAGAATACAACAGGCAGACATGGTGCTGGAGATAGAGATGAGAGTTCTACCTTAGACTTGAAATGAGATATTTGAAACCCTAAAACACAGTCCCAGTGACAGACTTCTTAAACCTGACCATACCTCCTATCCTGTGGATCACTGTCTATATGCAGGTGATAGCAGGCACAAGGTAAGGCAAGAGTCTGTGATTTGAGACAGCACAGAGATTTAATGGATGGGAACATGAGAAGTATCCACAGCAAGAGAACCACAAGATTGGCAGTCCTGCATGGGGCTAGCCATGGAGGCAGTGAGACCTCCAGGGTCAGGGAATAGACATTGTTAGAATGGGATGAGGCATTTAGTTGGTTTTCCTTTATTTCTTTTCTTCTATTGGTTATTTTATGTATTTACATCTCAAATGTTTATCTCCTTTCCTGGTTCCCCACACTCCCATCTCCCAACCTCCTACTTCTATGAAGATGCCACCTCTCACCCACCCACTCCCTCACTGACTCAGCATTCTCCTACAATGGGGAACTGAGCCTCCAGAAGGCCAAGGTCTCCTCTTATTGATGGCAGTTAATGCCATCCTCTGCTGCATATGCAGCTGGAGTCATGGGTGCCTCCATGTGTATTCTTTGGTTGATGGTTTAATCCCTGGGAGCTGGTGGGGTGGGGTATCTGGTTGTTTCACATTGTTGTTCTTCCTATGGGATTGCAAACCCTTCTAGCTCCTTCGGTCCTTTCTCTAACTCCTTAATTGGGGAACTTGGGCTAGAAACCAACAAGTCCCAGATGCCAGGGAGCAAGAGGCTCCCAGGACCCAACAGGGATGAGATTAGCTGAAATGCCCATCAAAGGGAAGGGAGAACCTGTAGAGACCATATCCAGAGGTTAGAAAAAAACCCTGGTTGGAGCATAGAGCCACCCAAAATTCTCAAAAATTTAACCCAGAATTGCTCCTCTCTAAAGGAAATAGAGGGACAAATAGTGGAACAGAGACTGAAGGAAAGGCCATCCAGAGACTGCCTTACTTGGGGATCCATCCCATATGCAGCCACCAAATCCAGTCACAATTGCTGATGCCAAAACGTGCTTGCTGACAGGACTCTGATATGGAAATGTCCCGAGAAGTTTGCCAGAGCTTTAGAGACATAGATGAGGATGCCTGCAGCTAACCATCAGACTGAGCACAGGGATACCAATGGAGGAGTTAGAGAAAGGGACGGTGCCTTTATAAATATTTCATGTAACACAATGCTTTCAAAAAGTACCATTCCCTGGTGACTAAGTCTTCAAGTCTATAAGCATATATGGGCTATTCTTGTTTAAACTACTAAATTTCCTGTCCTGGCCCTCACAGACTAGTAGTCATTCTCACAATGCAAAATGCATTTAGTGCAACTTTAAATGTTCTCATAGTCTGAGCTGTTTTGTAGATGCTTGTCCCAGGAAGTGGCACAATTAGGGGGTATAGCCATCTTTGAATATGTGTGGCCTTGTTGGTTTGAAGACCCTTGTTCTAACTCCTAAAAGCCAGTCCCTTCAGAGCTGCATTTGGAACAAGAAGTCAAACTCTCATCTCCTCTCACACCTTGTCTAGCTAAATGCTGCCATGCTTTAGCCTCAGTGATAATGGACTGAACCTCTGAACCTGTAAGCCGGCCCCAGTTAAATGTCCTTGTAAGAGTTGCCTTGATCATGGTATCTATTCACAGCAATAAAACCCTAACTAAGAATAATCTATCACAGTCTCAACAGTTTTTAAAACTTCAAAGTTCAAAGTCTCTTCTGGGACTCTAGGAAGTTTCTTAGCCGTAATCCCTATAAAATAAATTAAAACCCAATTTGCATATTCTAACATATAACAACACTGAATAGATATTACCATTACAAAATGGAGGGATGGGAAGATACTACGGAAATAATAGAACAATGCAACACTAAAAACCACCTGGAGAAACTCCAAACACTGCATCTCAATGGCGGATTCCAAAGTTTCCTTCAGATCTCTAACTCTTTTCGGCTTTGGTGTCTCTAACATATTTCTCTCTCTTCGACTTTTTCCACACAGGGTTAGACATTTCCTTAGCAGCTATCCTAGGACTATGGAATTTCTAAGAGGGCAAGTGAGGATTCACTGCACAGCGTCGTGCAATGACCTCTCTGGGCACCCTGTCACATACCTGACTTCATTGCCTGTCTTTAGTCATGGAATTTCCCTCCATGCTTGTGTCATTGACTCAAAAGCCAGAATAATATGGCAGAAGTTCCTCAATTCTGCTGCTTTCAAGCAACTTGTCCCCTTTTCAGGCACATCTTCACCAGCTCCCTGGTTTTGGTAGTTTCTTCACAGCCTAAGCTTTTTCTTTAATTCCCTTTCACAAGTTGGAAGCTTAGCTGAGTGGTGTCTTGCACGGATACCATCATTCCATATTATTCCATTTAACATTAGGTTTCGCTTTAAACATTTTATCTCCTTGAGCAACTGACTTAGCTCCACGGACTTCCTGTTATTCCTTTTCTCCTTAAAGTGGACAATTTGAATTTTCTTGCTCAGTTTGCTTCTTTTTATTATATATCTGCATGAAGAGTGGACACTGATAGCTACATGACTCACTCAGTACTAGGTTGTCTTGATATCTCCTTAATGCCATTAATCCAAGGTAGCTTCAGGCACACACACACACGCACACACACACACACACACACACCCATATACACACACATACCCCATATATATATATTCACATATATATACCCATATAAATAAATCGATATATATGTATATATATATATATATTCATCAATGTGTGAAGAAGGGGACATTGAAGAGGATAAAGAGAGGAGAGAGAAGTAGAAAATTGTACAATAATATTTTAATGAAAATATATTAATTAGAATTTTTGATCCATGAAAGCAAATATACAGAACGATCTTGTAACTTGTAAATCCATAAGGAAAAACATATGGCCAGACAATATATTAATAATGCTAAATACATACATTGAAGAAATACCATTCTGTGCCATATGTATCCTTCTTACTGCACTTTAATTCCATACTACATTTCTGGTTCATTTTTCTCATGTTGGAATTATATTTGTCATGTAACCATTATGATTTACATTTTTAATCTGCTTTTTATATTTTCCTTACCTTATAATTTTTATTTGTTTATTTATTTAGTATCTTTTATTTTACTTATTCATTTTATATCCCATTCACTGTCCCCCTCCCAGTCAGTCCTTCTCACAGTCCTTCTCTATTCCCTCTCTTCTTCTCATCTGAGCGGGTGGGTACCCCTAGGTATCCCCCAAACATGGCACAATAGATCTTTGTGAAGCTAAGTGCATCCTCTCACACTGAGGCCAGACAAGGCAGCCAGCTGGAAGTACATATCCCACATACAACAGTTTTGGGATACTCCCTGTTCCAGTTGTTTGGGACCTACATGAATACCAAGCTGCATATCTGCTACATGTGAGCAACGAGGCCTAGGTCCAGTATGTGTATATTTTTTTGGTTAGTGGTTTAGCCTCTAAGAACCCCAAGGGCCCAAGTTAGTTGACTCTGTTGGTCTTTCTGTGGAGTTCCTATTTACTTAGAGGCCTCTGTCCTTCCTCCCATTCTTCCATAAGAGTCCAGAAGCTGCATCCATTTTTTTTATTTGGGTATCTGCATCTCTCTAGTCTGTGGCTAAGTGGAGCCTCTCAGAGGACAGTCATGTTAGACTCCTTTGTGCAAGGATAAGAGAGTATCCTTAATGGTGTCAGGGATTGGTGCTTGCCCATGGGATGGGATTTCAATTTCAGTTTTCTATAGAAATATCCTGTTATGCATGCATTGATATTTCATTATTATAATTTTTTACAATTAAATAACTTTCACTTCTGGTTTACCTATTCACAGACCTATTCACAGATGCCACAAAAGAGAAATACTTAATTCAATAGTAAGTATGTGCTCAAGAAACTGTCAAACTACATTTGACAGCACATTCAACATTTCATGTTTTACACTGAGGACTAGTATATGCTTGCACTTTGTTTTGGGCAGAGTACTTTATGTAGATCTAATTTACCTTTGCTACATAAGAACTTCCTGATTTCCCAGCATTTTGAATTCTGCCTGGTTTTATTTAGTCAGAGCCTTTTCATTACTGCTTCAGTCTCATCATTGGTCATGAATATGTTTATGTTGTTGATCTCTTCTTGGCCAACCTTTGATGGTTTGGCTGAATTAGAAATCATTCAATTTATTTTTTGTTTTCTAATGTAATAGAAGATAGGCTTTTACACTATTTCATTATCATATTTTGGATTTCTGTAGTGTCTGTTTAAATGCTTCCCATTCACCTCTGCTTCTGTTGATTTTGGACATCACCTTCTTTCTCTGGAACACAATAAAGGCAGCCCTGTGAGAGAAATTTATAGTTCTAATAGCCATCGAATATCAATAAAATACACATAACTGATTTGGGAAGCCAAGTCAAGAACTTGAAAAAACAAATGAAGCTAATTCCAATAAATGTGAAGAAGCAAAAAATATCAGGGCATAAATTAATGATGTAGGAAAGGAGAGAAACATTGAATCAACAAATCCAAGAACATGTTTTCTGGGAAGATAAAATTTATAAACCCAAGAAATGTGATGCCATAGCACTCAAATAAACATTCTCTCCAGTTTTGTTTGATCAACTAAGCAGAAATGTGGACTGAAGTAACTCCAAAATTAATATGTAATAAAAATTTACTCAAGAATAGTTTTATCAAGATGTATATTTCAAAGCTATAACCATTTTAAACATTCAAATGTCAGAATTTCAAGGTTAACCTTGTAATTACTACATCAATTTCTTAATATATTGAACACCATAAGGGACACTTATTATATACAACAGTTTAAATAAATTGAACACTGAATATAGAGGATTCACTCAGAATGAGACAGGTAGCTTAAATATAGCACTTAAGTATGTACACATCTACCCTGATAACACAGTCGTAACACAGTCATCAACAAGCTGTGTTTTCTGGTGGTTGCAACTGAGCCTAGGTTTCATGAGCACTGTCTGAGTTTCAGGTTAGGAGCAGTGGACCATGTGGCTAGATGTTGACCTGCAGCCTAGAGTTCACAATTCACCTCCTCTCTGATGTAAATCAAGGGCTTTCCTGGGGGATCATTGCTGTTCCTTTCAAGGGAATGCAGTGTATGCTACACTGTCAAGTCATACCTTGTATATTAAAGTGACTTTGAAACGGATTCAGTTTTTTACTGCCCCGTAAATTTCATTTTCATTTTTTGGCACACATTTTATTTCTTTTGGAAATTAACCTTTAATGCTATTATTCCTAACCACTTGGAAAGATTAAAAAATATACATTAATTTTACTTCATCTCCTTAATATATTTTAATTCTTACTCCCTTTCTATGTAAGGCTAAGAGTCATAAACTATTAAGATTCCTTCTGTCCCAGAAATTAGACTGATAACTGTAAAATAAGCAGATATTGGATTGTTTTTTGTAGTGCTATGTGGCAATTCGCCATTTCTTTAGAATTCTAAAATGCCTTACATCTAAGTCATAGGGTTGCATGACAAGTGATGTTCCAAAATGATACAAATAACAGAATCAAGGGAAACACCTCCCAGGTTAGATTCAATAATACAAGTGCCATTTGCTTGACTGTGTGTTAAAAGGAAACACAAGAACCCTTCCTTGCCCTTGAACCAAAGTTATTTCCTTCCTGTATTTGTTCTTATTGTACTAAATAATAAGTTTCACATGGCTAATTCTATCATTATCAATAGCAAAGTATAAATGGCAACAATAAATAAAGTGTGCTCAGGAACAAAATATGTTCTGTAGCGTAAGAGTTCAAAGTGTTATCCTGCCAGATGGAAAGCTTCATTAAGTTTTCATTTCTCAGGAAATTTTGTAGAACCAAAATAATTCCATACTTTTAAGAATGGAAAGAAAAGGAAATAGAGGGCAAGTCAGAAAACTACATGTATTACTTATAGGAAATATTATTTCTCGCTGGATAGAAACAATGTCACTGATACTGTTTCTGGGGTCATACTGCAGAATATCTGCAGAATCTAGTCAGGAAGCTGAGATATGAAAGCGGATAAAAATAACAAACTCTAAATTAAGTGACACTAGTAGGTAGGATTTTTTGACATGTGGTGCTATTAACTACAGGATCCAAGAGAAGGCTATGATCTGCTTCTCCAGTATTGTTTGTAGACATGTGTGACTCTCTTCACTTGTTTTAATCCATATGCTGAATCTAATGGATAAGTGTCGCTTTCTCAGGTAAGGACCAACCCTTGGTGTTGTTTACATGATTATGACATTTTAATAAAGCGTCTCCATATTCCATGGGTCCAATTATCATAAGCACACCTACCTCTCATATGTGATATATGACAGTAGATGCAACACTAGGTATTTTCTTCCATACCCTAGCCTTTCCGTTATCAGGCATTCTCACAGATTATTTATTAAGATAAGAATACACGGACTAATGCTACATCTGTTCCAAGAAAGCTTTCTGTGCATCCTGGAATGAACAGAGGTTGATGAAAATGTCCTATGTTTATGAGAAAGAAAACATTTTATTTCTACATGTACTAGTCATGTTTGGCTGCCAAGACAAGTACTATGAACTGGGCCATTTAAGAATGAACATAGTTTTTTAGTCCTGAAAACTGAAAGTCCAATATAAAATACTTCCACTCTTAGCTTTGATATAATGCCTCTTCCTATTTAAGTTCTGCGATGGCTTTTCCTATACCCACACCCATATACTATATAAAAAAAATCAGTCCTTCCTATAGGGTTGCAAACCCCCTCAGCTACCTGAGTCCTTTCTCTAACTCCTCCACTGGAGACCCAGTTCTCAGTTCAATGGTTGGCTATGACCATATATATGCCTTTGCATTTGTCATGCTTGGAAGAGCCTCTCAGGAAAGAGCTATATCAGGCTGCTGTCAGCATGCACTTCTAGGCATTCTCAATAGTGACTGGGTTTGGTGCCTGAATGTGGGATGGATCCCCATGTGTGGCAGTCTCTGTATGGTCTTTCCTTCAGTCTCTGCTCCACACTTTTTTTCTGTATTTCCTTCGGTGAATATTTTGTTTCCCCTTCTTGCTTGGAGTAGTGGAGAAAGGGAAAACTGTGGTCAAGATGTATTTTATGAAAGAAGTATTTTAGGAAAGTTTATGTATCACACTGTTTTTAGTTTTGTATTCCACATTCTTACTAATCTAAAATCCCAATATATGCATTATCATTTGCTATTGAAATTATAGAAATGTCTTTGAATTTTCAAAAACAAATGAATACATAGTAAGATATATAACTTGTTTTAACTTTGAGGTGTGAAGTAGACTTAGTCTGTTATGCTGGTAAATCTTGACATAATTTAGGTGAAGAAAATAAGCTTGTCTGCTTTCATATAAAAAAGCAACACCCACCCATTTATTTATGCTAAGTAATGTTCTCTCTCCATAAAACTTTGTGGTTCAATCATTCTTTCTCAGCAACGTGTCTAATGAACTCTATTAAGTATTGAATTGGCTATTGATGAAAATACATTCTAAGTTGCTGTGTCCCTCATAGGATTCTCATCCTTGCATGGAGTCACATAAAATACAAAGGGCAAATGTACAGAAAGAGACTGTGAAAATAACTTGACACAGCAGCTTACACTGGGAAAGACTCCTCTGGGACTAGCGTAGAAGAGGGGAAAACAATTTAGTGTAGTGACTAAAGATAAAAGGCACATGTACAACCCAGAAAAATCTGTACAAAATTTTCCATTGGACAACTATAAAGAAATAATTATTATAGAGAACGATGGGAATAGGAAAAGAGAGGCAGACATACATGGTTAGAGATAGGGATCACTCATGGAGGCCTTAAGGCTAAGCAAAGGAACTGTGTATTATGCCACCAGGAAATAACTGAGCTGCATATACCGCCATTTTTTTTGTACTACTGCTCTGTCAAGACAAGGCTAGCTTTTCTCACCATTTGTTTCTGTCTCTTTATCATTGCTCACCAGAGCAACAGCAACCCAGAGTGATGGTTTCAAACCCAGACCATTACCTTCACTGACTATATAAGCAGCTAACTCACATTTTGACACTTTCTCGGTTTTCTATATTGCTAAAAAGTCCTTTAACTATTCCAGACTTTAGTTTGTTCCTGACTCAAGTCTTGTTTTTGTTGATGATGATCAAGATGCTAGAAAATTTTCTTAGATACTAAATAATTACAAAGATGCTGGGCAATTTTTTTATGGTAGCACCTAATAAGGAATAATCAGAAAACTGAGATAATCTTCTTCATAGTAATTTAGTGTATATTCTATTATCCAACATTTTTCTTTTGAATCAGAATGTTCACTTGTATGCAGTAATATAGGTATGCTTTTTAATCAATGAAAAGACACTTCAGTGCGGGTCAATATTTAAAACCTTCGCTTAGTTGTCAGTAATAGTTTTCTTTAAATTTTCAAGCATACAGATAATGAAAACAAACATGGAATCCTAATAATATGTTAAAATTTAGAATTACTTTCTATAGCACTGAAGCATTTGCTATTTCAGTTCAATTGCAAAGCTTTTGAAAGATAACTCTGAGAGTACTGTTTCAGATCAAGTGGAGATTACAGAGAAACGCTGGTTAGTTTGAAGGACGTCAAAGCAGATCATGCTGAATGAGTCCGATTGCAATGAAAACAATGAGAAAAGTCATATGATTGATGACCTTCAGTTTTATTTATGAATTTACTGACTACAGTTAACCCTTACTCTGCTAGCCATAATGACTACAAAAATGAGCTGTAAGTTTGGTGGACAGAGGCATCAATTAAAATCACTTCATTTTTCCATGCTTTCTCGGGTGGAAAAAACATGTAGTTCTAATCTGTGACATCAAAATGGCTATTTGGTAAAACTAACAAAAGTAATTTACATTTGTAAAGCATTTTGCAATTTGAAAATATCAGACATGAACCTTATATTACTTATTTTCAAGGAATACTTTGAAGAAAGTGTAGTGGGATATTCTCTTTATCTTTCAGGGGCAGGGGTTTGTAGACACATTTGTAGCAAAGTGGTCTGAGTTTTCAGAGACTATAGATTAGAATTGTATTCACATATCTTAGTTCAACTCAATATGATTTTTTCTATAAATATATATATATATATATATATTCCATTCTTTTGCATAAAGTAGTTTTTCCTTTCCTGTAATAATTATGTGTGAGTCTTTCTTCTTTAAAACATATTGGTTGTTATTCAATACTATTAGTATTCTTGCTCTATCCCTTTAAAGAATTAGTTCTGCTGTATTATTTGATTCTGTAAAATAGTTTTCAAGGGTTCTGTAGCTGGCTTGGTGTCCAGGTTTTTCTTTCCATAGCTGGAAGAACATTTGTTTTCTCTTGCATGTTTGCTCATTTCTGAAGGGAAGTAAAGGGGGAGGATCTAGAAAGACTGGAGGTTGGGTGGGGTGTGCTTGGAGGAGTGGAGAAAGGGAAAACTGTGGTTAGGATTTATTTCATGAAAGAAGAATATATTTTAAATTAAAAAAATCAGTGTATAAAGAATGTCCCCAACAAAGTAATGAAACTAAAATCACATATACCAAAACAAAACAAAACAACAAATGTGAGACACGTGGGTAAAACAATAAAATAAATATTCCTTCATTCTTTATAGACCTTTAGTCTTTAGTTTTTCAACACCTAAAGAAAGACATTTTCATTATCAATTTCATAAATTCAAGCTGCTCATTCATTGGCTAAATGTTAGAAATATATTTATATGAAATAGTAAAATATCAGAGACTCTGTTGCAAGAACGAAAAGTGTAAACCATTACATGTAAATGTTTCTTTTCGTAACAATGCAATATTGAAGAGCTTAGCATGAAGTCAACAGACTTGGAGGAAGAGAGGTAGCTTCCAGGCAGTTATAGACACAGGCAGACATTCAGCTTGTGTTCATAGATTTTATTCTTTTTATCAACAGAAATTACTAACCCTCATGTCTTGATCTCTAAACTCCAGACTCTAGTAAAGAATCATAACTCCTAGGAAAAGAGTGTCTGGATCCAGAACCACAAAGTAAGAGAGAGCTAAAAATAACTGGAAGACCTATAAAAGGAGAAAAAGTAAAAAGAAGCTTGCCAGAGAAAGTTCCTCATGGTTAGAGCCAGGGTAATAGAGGAGCATAGTAAACACTATAGCTTTAACAAACAGAACAAATGGATCACAGTCAAATGAGGTCATACCACATATACAAATAACAACAAATAATACATGGTCAATAAATAAAAGGAAATGAATATCAAATTATAACCCTTTCCTTTCCTCTAAATAGCAGTTATTAAAATATACAAACCATATATTGAGAGATAGCTCACACATTTGTTAGATGTGGTGAATCTAATGTTAGTTAGAAATATACAAAAAGCCAGGAGTCAGCTGTTCATACTGAATGGTGGGCAAATATAACTGCTTGTGAAGTAGAAAAAGAAGCAGAAAATAAGATCCACTATTGAATGATAAGAAAAACTCCTGAGACTCATTAAGGAAACTTTCTGTTTTCAGATGACAACCATCATTTCAGAAGTCAGCAACTTGCTAGAAGACAGAGGAACAGCCTTGGAATGTCCAAGGTCTATTAATACATCTACAACATAATGTCCATGCCCAAAGCTCAAGGAGTATTATAGAAGAGGTGAGTAGTAAGAATATAATAACAATAGGGCAGGATATCTTTTGTGAAATTGTGCCTTCTATAGATGAGAGTGAAGTTAAACCCATGAGATCTCAAAGATACCAAAGTTGACATGAGATGGTTGACGAAGGAACTTCACAGAGCTCTTTTCTTAGAAGAAGGGAGATAGACCGTTAATGAATGTTGAGGGATGATGAATCAGTTTTCCTCAGAAATGATCCTCTTAGGTGTATATCTAATAACAACGATGCAGCCCTAAGCGTCATATACTTCTGTGCAACATTAAGCATACCACTCAGTATGTTGTATTCATATGTATATATGTATATGAGAAATATAATATATATGTTAATATATATGCAGCTGTATAAAACAGTGTGTTTGTGTCTGTGTGTGCATAGACACAATTATATATGTAATAATTATGAATATGAAAGAAAAAGGGGTCAAGAAATAGATAAGAGGTATGGAAAGCTCAGTAGGACTTGATGGAAGGGTATATTGTTCCAAATAGAGTACACATATATAAAATTAATAAAAAGCCAGGTCGCTTACTAAAATACAGGACTATTAGTTACAGCATCCTTTTCTAAGGAGTGGAACCGCACTTCTCTTTTTTTCCCATGGGCAGTAAGAGAGCTAAAGAAATTAGCTTATATAAAGCAAATCTTGAACACATCTCTCTTGTTTTGTTTTTGCTTTTTTGTGTTTTATTTTTTATTGGATTTTTTAAATCTACATTTCAAATGTTTTCTCATTTCCAGTTTCCAGTCCATAAACCCCTTGTCCCATCCCCTCACCCACTTCTTCTGTGAGGGTGCTCCCCAACCCATCCACCCACCCCGTCCCACTTCCCCTTGTCTGAGAATGAGTAGGTAATAAAATAGTCATAGTAAAACCTTGATATCTCATATACCAAAATAAAAATGGCAAGTATTTATTAGATGATTTTTATCAAACATTTCTCTCACTGAGAAGTTTATGACAGAAAAAAATTTGCTTATTAGAAATTAATAAAAATGGAGCTGTCTATTGTATATTAACAATAATAATATAGTAGATTATTACTCAATAGTGAAAAAACAATAATTTGGAGCTGACATAAGATAAAGTGATTGGAAAATATGACAAAGGAATGAGAGGGAGATTAAGATACAGTAATAGGTGTATTATTGTAGATGAACACATTGATCTTCTTCCTTTCATAATTTAAAATATATTTATGTAATTTTTCCTTTCTTGCTTTTCCTCCTTACCCTTTATCCCAAAAAGTTTTCCTTTTTTTCTCATCATTTTTTGTTACCTGTACTTATAAATCAATCAACATATAAATACAACCATTGAATCCATTCGGGATTGCATGTGTACATATGTTTCTAGGCCAGCTTCTAACTGTAAGACATAGGAAGTGTGAAAGAAAGATATCAAGACATTTCAAAGATTCACCTAAAGATGAAGAAAAGTATCAACTTACTATATAGAAATATAACGGAATGTTCCTAAACTGATTAGATGAGGGTTATTAAAGTATAAACCAAACATTTTATCAGCTAGTAAAAATCTGTACATATAACTTTAAAGTAACTAATGGTATCATTAAACTCAATAACCGGAAACCACCATTAATCTACAACCTAGAGAAAATGTGAATTTTAAAGGAAACTAAAAACAAACTTTTAATGCCTCAGGTAGTAAATTTTTAATTAATAAAGATATGATTATTCTGAGTATTTAAAAGCATAATGTAAATGCATTTACAGAGATTTAGAGGACAGAAATTAAAACATAGGAAGAGTGACATAAGAGTGATACAAGAATTATGTAGACCTTTTATTTATTTTTTTGTTGTTGTCATCGTTTCATCGTAGTTGTTGTTGTTTTCCTGCTTTCAAATCATTTTTTTAAATCTTTATTAACTTGAGTATTTCTTATTTACATTTCGAGTGTTATTCCCTTTCCCAGTTTCCGGGCAAACATCCCCCTCCCCCCTCCCCTTTCTTATCGGTGTTCCCCTCCCCACCCTCCCCCCATTGTCGCCCTCCCCCCAACAGTCTAGTTCACTGGGGGTTCAGTCTTAGCAGGACCCAGGGCTTCCCCTTCCACTGGTGCTCTTACTAGGCTATTCATTGCTACCTATGGGGTCAGAGTCCAGGGTCAGTCCATGTATAGTCTTTAGGTAGTGGCTTAGTCCCTGGAAGCTCTGGTTGGTTGGCATTGTTGTTCATATGGGGTCTCGAGCCCCTTCAAGCTCTTCCAGTTCTTTCTCTGATTCCTTCAACGGGGGTCCCGTTCTCAGTTCAGTGGTTTCCTGCTGGCATTCGCCTCTGTATTTGCTGTATTCTGGCTGTGTCTCTCAGGAGAGATCTATGTAAACCTTTTAAATAAATATAGCATTTACTTAGGTTTTCAGAAAAGTTTAGTTCTTCTTGTAGAAGCAGAAATCCATATACCACTAAAAGTGTATAATTCATGAAATTAATTAACTGAAAACAATTATAAAAACATAAATGAAATTTTATCAAATACAATTTAAGTTAATGAATCAAATTATATTCATTCTAGGTCTTTTAATAAAATTGCATCAAATCTCAAGGCAAATAATTTAATATCATGGACATATTTTCTCTATTTGTGAAATATCTCCATGTCTCAGCAGTGCCAAGATTTAAATATTATACTAATGTTGCAGGGGAGAGGCTGATTTGTCATCTTCCCAGTATTTCTGTCTGACAGTTTCCATAATCTTCACAGTTCCTCTACTTTCCAACCCTTCCTCAGAATTATCACTCCAAGATTAAACACTGCTGAAGCATGTGTGTTCTCATTCCCCTGTGCAGGCAAAGGTGTTTCCATTGATGTCAGTATTTTTCCATTGCAAATCAACGAATAGGATCTATGATATTTTCTTGATTTTCCAAAATAAGTTTTATTTTTACTAAATATTTTCATATAGATTTCTGCGACTGAAAACTGTGAAATTCAGCCTTGAAATTTTGTGTGTGCCTTCTTTGACATATTAGCCTGTGCCCAGGCTGCTATTTTCTTAATGCAGCAAATATTATGCACTAGTATAACACTAAAGTAATTCTATCTATCCATCTATCTTTCTATCTATCTATCTATCTATCTATCTATCTATCTATCTATCTATCTGTAATCTATCTGTAATCTATCTATCTGTAATCTATCTATCTGTAATCTATCTATCTGTAATCTATCTACCTGTAATCTATCTATCTATCTGTAATCTATCTATCTATCTATCTATCTGTAATCTATCTATCTATCTATCTGTAATCTATCTATCTATCTATCTATCTATCTATCTATCTATCTATCTATCCATCTATCATTACATGACTTTCTGAACTAGAGCCAAGAAAATTAAGGAGATACCAGCAATGGCATCCTACCGTAAGTTTATTTGCAGCCCACTCAGATAATACAACATCTGCATTGAAGAATTCAAAACTATCAATAATGATAATTATGAATAAAACATCCAAGCATTTCAAGATCTTGTGTGGACCAAAGAATTATTTAAAGTGGATGAGTGATATTGTTCTAATGATTTCAAGTAGGTAGTAATGACACATAAATTAAAAAAAAACAAGTAAAAATAAGAGAATACACGTGTGTCAGATTCATTGTATGGATATATATGTATAATTTATTGAATTCTTGGTATATATCAGACATTTTTAAGTGTATGCGTGTACTAATTTAGTCACATATTACAGCAATCATGAAAAGCTGTTTGTAGGAAGATATAGAAAAGGAAGGAGGGAGAAGAGTAAGAAGAGTACGTAAGCAAAGGGGAGAGAAATAGAATATATGTAAAAGACTGTATGAAAATCCGCATCCAAGTTAAAATACAGAAACCTTTGATAAAGCGAAGTTCTTCATTATGGATGGTTATTATAGATATCTGGCAAGATATATTTTTGACTTTGTGCATTCTGGCATTTTTCGAGTTCTGCAGCAATTCTGAACTTCTTGTTTCCCCCCCTTTTCCTCCCTCTCCAGCTGTTACTGAACAACCATGGGTTTTCATAATCACACTCATTCTTTTATCCAACCTCTTCTACTTCTTGCCCCACCTGGTTGTTCCACTAACACCTAACCTTTACCTTCAATAGGTAACCTTGGAGGAAGAAATTAATGTCCGCTATTTGAGTGCTCATTTCTCTTTCCTACAGAGAATGTAACTAGCTTATTATATAGCCTCCAAAGTTTAATCTCTAAGGCCCTAGAAAGCCATCAGAAGACAGTTACTGGCCCACTTTTGCCTATAAAAATTTCCACAGTGGTTTCAGTTATTGGAACAGCTAAATTGTGCTCAAGTCACTTGTTAAAGTGCCCAGACTGTATGAGTCCTCAGCGTGTGTGGAACCAATTCAACTCATTTGATCTTACAGTGTTCGATTGCTTCTGAGTAGAAACCTACTACCTCAGACATTCTACATGCAGTACCGAAATCGTTAACAGTTTTTTGAAACATACAATGATAAATTGTGAGGAGAGTGGCATTTTGTTTGAAAAATCTCATAAATTCCTCAGTAAAAACTATATATATATATATATATATATATATATATATATATATAAATCATTGGAATAAAATGTGTATCTTTATTCTAATTAGGATATTACTTTAGGCTACACGAAAAAAAATAAGAGATGAGTCCTTAAAAGTTTTAAATACATAAAACATAAGGTTTTATTATCCCAAAGAGAGACATTCTATTATGCAAATATATTAATTCAGTTGCGGGTGTGGAAACTAAACAGAAATAGATAAAGTTTAAATAAGGATTTTATGCTAAGGAATTGCTGAGGAAGATAATTACCCATTTGGTATTACATTGCATGCAGGTTTAAAACCATCTTCTTCTTTTTCATATATATATATATATATATATATATATATATATATATATATATATATATAATGCAAATCATCTGCTATGACTCAAGATTTTTGAAGTTGCTATGGGAAGAATCAACTTTTAGAGATAAATTCAGCAAACAGCATAAGCATTGCATTTGGAAATGGGTATAACACAGATGTGTTTGCTGTGAACCCCTATTTCCCTTCTATGAAAAAAGTAGGATAAAAATAAGTGAAGTCTTTGCTATGAATCCACGTATTCAATGATGATTGCATCTTATACTTTATGAATATAAATATATGTATTTGTGTGTACATATGTTCATCATTTTCATGACATAAATATAAACATGTGATTTATGAGGGGGATAGGAATATATTATTAACTGAAAATTGAAGATTTCTAACAATCATTTTGTGCCTGTATTTTTATATTTTGTTTTTCCTATTAACTCGAAGAGATATTAAACCTTGAAGCTCCTGAGAGACACAGCCAGAATACAGCAAACACAGAGGCGAACGCCAGCAGCAAACCACTGAACTGAGAACGGGACCCCCGTTGAAGGAATCAGAGAAAGAACTGGAAGAGTTTGAAGGGGCTCGAGACCCCAAAAGTACAACAATGCCAAGCAACCAGAGCTTCCAGGGACTAAGCCACTACCTAAAGACTATACATGGACTGACCCTGGACTCTGACCTCATAGGTAGCAATGAATATTCTAGTAAGATAACCAGTGGAAGGGGAAGCCCTGGGTCCTGCTAAGACTGAACCCCCAGTGAACGTGATTGTTGGGGAGAGGGCGGCAATGGGGGCAGGATGGGAAGGGGAACACCGATAAGAAATGGGAGGGGGGAGGGGGATGTTTGCCCGGAAACTGGGAAAGGGAATAACACTCGAAATGTATATAAGAAATACTCAAGTTAATAATAAAACAAAAAGGGGTTGGGGATTTAGCTCAGTGGTAGAGCGCTTACCTAGGAAGCGCAAGGCCCTGGGTTCGGTCCCCAGCTCCGAAAAAAAGAACCAAAAAAAAAAAAATAAAAAAAATAATAAAACAAAAAAAAAAACAAAAAAAACCCTTGAAGCTCTTTAATAATATAGATGTTTATGATGTCTTATTTTAGACAACTCAGCTGTAATTAGGAGATTACTCACAAATAATTTTATATCTCCTCAAATTGATATCAGATCTGTGACTCACCAATGTCCCTCCATCTATTGCAAACTTATGTAAGGTAGACACAACCTTATACAAATGCTATTTGAGAATGATCTCAGTGAGGCTGACACTGACAAATGTTTTTCTTTGACAAGCTTGGCTGACACAGCAAGACAGATTCCTGTGGGTTGTACAAGCCACATTCTAGCTAATATTATATATATATATATATATATATATATATATATATATATATATATATATATTCACTGTGTAGTGCTTTGTATGGTAGCAGTGCAGTTTTCACCCAGAGTAGGGCATGGTTTCTCTTCATTAGTGAGGATATTTGTCAGTAGCATCATTTTTTAGAAGTGACTCTGACTGTTAACAAGGGTAGGTCCCATTACTAGCTCTTCAGAATTTGACTAGCATATTACCCCAGCACTTGTCCTGTGTAGTATCTCCCATACTTTCCATCTCTGTTTCTCTATCATCTTTTCTCATTTTCCTTCATCTTTCTCAGCAGTACAGACAGACAGTACTATTTCTCTCATCTCAAGTCTGCCACTGTCCAAAGCACTTGTGTCAAGCTTTTGTCTCAGCACTTTCCTTCCTTTTTCATCGAGACTCCTAGAAAAGTTGGATACTGAGTCTCTCCAACTTATCTCCACTCATTCTCTCTTGAACTGGTTTGAATCAGACTTTTCCACTGAAACTGCTCCTCTCAAAGTCCCCTGTAACCTTCCCATCACTGAGCCGACCTCTACATTGTGAAACCACCTTTAGTTCTTGCCTTGTGTCACCTATTAGCAGCATGCAATAAAATTGATCACTTCCTCTGCCTTGAAATACTTTCTCAGTTGTCAGGATACTATAGTCTCTCTGAGGCTCTATGACTTTATTCTTTTCATTTTAGTCTCTTAATTTTGAAATGAGCCTGGTCTTAGTCCTTGTATCATTTATCTTTTATGTTTATAGTCATCTAACCACAGGGTTATACATACTAGAAAGCTCAGCATTCCTAAATGTATGTTATGCTTGCATTGGATTGCCACCTGCATAGGTAACATCTCTGCTCAAAGAGGGAATAGACATTTCAGGTACTACATTCCTCAAGTTGGGCTTCTGCTCCTTCTCTTCATCTGTATCCAAAACTCTTGGTTTCCTCAACCTCAGGAACAAACCATTCATTTTTACTTGAATCAAAGTATAACTCATAACTGACTCATAACTGACTCATAACTGGTCCTTTTAATTTGTGCACATTATCTATCTATTCCATTGGGAGATCCATCCCAAAATACTAATAGATTATGCACAAAAATGTTGAATTTTCATCTCTCTATAAATTTATCTTTCTAGGTCACAGCATTACTTCCTTTCCTGTGAAACATTTTCATGGTTCTCTAACAGGTTTCTAACTTGATTCTTGAAGTTTCCTCACTCTTAGTTCTAAACACAGCTGTATAATAAGTCATAAAAGTAGGTGGAGGTGTATTTTATTTCTGCTTTAAGATTCTAAAACCAAAGTTTTTGCTATGTCCTAATTACTTGAGACCTTATGAGCCTGTTTATTTGTCAGAATTTATTTTTGGATGAATTTGCCACAGTCATTTGGATCAATTCAATTTACCCCTTCTAATAGTTCAAATGTACCAGTAACACCCCTGTTCTGTATCCCTGTTTTTGCCTTCAAACTCTAAAAGCAGGTATGAACACATGTATTCTGTCATTTTCTTAATTTTCCTCACTCTTCCTTATTATCCTTATCCAACTATAAAGAATAATTTTCACCTATTTTATTCACACCTAGTAATTTTATATAATCCAACGCACTGTGTCCTTCTCTTAACACATACCCCAGTAGAATGGAATCTTCTGGAATGGGTACATGTACCTAATGTATAAAGCTACCAATTTATTCTGGTTTGACTGAAAATTGTCCATTCTTTTTCAATACAAAGTTCGTTCATTGAGCAGTTGTAGCTCTAAGAAAATATTAAAATTTTTGTTACTAGTTCATTAAACATTTGTTAAATAACAGAATGACAAAAGTGAACCTATAAATCTTATATAATTCTTAGCTATTAATAATGAATGATTCAAGTATCATGGAATGGATGAAAATAATCATATCCAAAGATTCAAAGTTGTTTATTCAAACATAATTATGCACCATACATGAAATGGTACAGAACTATGAAAAACACTGTTAGAAATATTATTTACGGTTCCTTAATAATTATGTTATGGAGCATACTTGATTAGAACATGTTTATCTTTCTTGTTATAAAAATATATATGAACACTGAATACAATTTTAATTACACAAGCATAGAAATTCGAGTACATAGATCCTAATTCATGGGAAACTATTGTCATTAGTAAAAGGAAACAGAATATTCACTATATTGACTTAACCGATATTTCAATTAATTGGTGTATGAAATTCCTATTATTGTATAAAAATTTAAGTCTCAAATTATTATTATAGGTTCATAGAATTATTGTCCCAATACATAGCATTTTGTTCATACATATATATATATTGATGATTAAATTCTTTGTGTGCTTATAATAGATAAGATATTAATCAACATATAACAAAAATAATGTAGCTCTTCAATGTTTTCTTAAATTTACACTTAAATAATATAAATGCTCAAATCAAGTATGCATTATCCTAAAGGAAAGAAAAAAGAGCTAAGCATTATTTTTAACTCAAAAAAAAGGGATATCATATAGGATGGGCTTCTAGAAAGCCCTTTTAATAGTACTGTACTTATTTTTGTCATTTTAAGTATGAGGGTATGTGTCACAAAATTGCTTTTATCACCTTGTATAGCAGCAAATGACTTCAAATATTGGGAGTGATAGACCACATCTCAATCAACCATGACTAGATTAATAAAGAGATATGAACCTAGGCACATCAGATACATTAGAAAATTCCCCTTCCTAGTGCAGAAAAATGTAAAACAATATAAGCTAGTAGATATGACTCTCTTCATTTTTTGATATCTCTACGAATATCTCTGACTATTTGGCTCTGAAAATCATCCCCAGTAAAAGCTCTTCCAGAAGGTCATGTAAATATTTTGTCTACTTGATCAAAGGATAATGTAGTCTTCTGGACTATCATTGATTCATGGTATTTCATACATAAGCCAGAAGATTTGTGAAGAGTGGTTCATCATGGGGATATAGCATTCATTCGCAATATGTGGCCTGATTAATCAGTGACCAATCATGGGAACTAACTTCTAGAATTGAGAGAAGAAAGCTTGGAAAGATTAGACACATGAAGATGAACTGTCATGCCTATCACTGAAGGCCTTGGAGAGGTCATGAATCAAACAGAGGAGAAATAATATGGACTTTATTTGGAGAAAGACTAAATTAGATTTTTTTATAATTATTTTAAATGATAATTAGTGGAACATATTTTAATAAAGCCCTACTTATACAACGATTATTGCCTATCTATAATAGAAATTAGAATAACAAAGAGTTAAAATATCATTCTTTGTTCAGGCAAGTATGAGAAATTATACTATTGCTTACCTTCTATGAACACTGGAGCAATGACCTAAAGAATGGAGTCCATGTGAACTCCACTCAATTATATGTGCTAATTCTAGGTATCCTGGAAGGTTGATATGAAAGATTATACCCTTTATTCTCATTTATTCATACTAGACCATTTTATACATCTTTGCCCTAGAGGGTGTCTAGGAGGAATGCTGGAGACTGCATTTAGCAGACATGTTACCTGCTGATTTCCAGATATGTTCTCCAAGTTAAATGCACCAATGATATATAGTGGGGTAAGGGTAGACAGAAATACTGTTGTTTTTCTCCCATACTCATTTTATAATCAAAATTACATCTATGGCAGGAGCTGAATCCTCACAGATCTGGATCTCCATCTTTCAAAATTCTGCTCTCAAAAGACTTCTTACATTTCTCCTTTGCCTTTAGCTGTTAATTGCTTCCCTATGTTGTTAGCCATTACTACTTTACTGTATTTTCTCCTTCAATGTTCCCTTCCTCTGGGAGGCAAGCAGCCTTTAGCTACTATTTCTGCCTCCACTTGCAAAGACCAAAGATAAATATTTGTCTTATTTTATCTCCTTAATATGTTTTAATTCTTACTTCTTCTTGTTAGGCCAGGAGACCTAAGCTATTAGGATTTGTTCTGACCCTAAGAATTAGATGATTAGTGTAAAATGAGCTTAAATCATAATTGAACAGATGACTTATTAGAGTTATGTGAGTGTTGATAAAGGAGCACCATTTTCACACACACACACACACACACACACACACACACACACACACACACACAAACACACACAAACACACTTAATGCACTACAAATAGACTAGTTAGGTTGTTTTAACCCAAAATAGTTTCTAGTTATTCTAGAGAATCAACTAATGTTACATGTTGCATTATAATACAACAAATTAAAGTTCTATATTGTACTAGGAATGATAAATTAAATCACCCTAAAGACTCAGATAAATACATTTTGCTAGGAATAGTAGAATGATATGACAAAATTCTACTGTGTAAAGTGATTTCAAAATGACATTTCCAAAAAAATAAATAACTTAAATAGGTTTGTAGAGGCAGAACTATGCTAGAAGAAGTCTCTAACAGAAATGGCCATTGTCACATAACAGAAAACAAGAAAGTTGTATAACTATACATAAGATAATATATACCTCACACGTTAACTACTGTTGTCACCACGAAGCTTGCGGCTCTAATAATGCACTCTTTTTGAGCACTCCGAAAGCACTGCTTAATATGGTTTTAAACATTTGCATTAAACTGCTTGAAATATGTCTTTTCATGGTGTTAGCCCTTTGCTTTTACCAGAGGTTCATCCAACATTATTAAACTTTAAAATTATACTATGACTTTTCATAAGTAGTGCAGTTACAGCCTCTGATTTATACAGCACTTTTCTGCCATAGAACCATTATAGCCTCATGCTCCAATTCAATTGTGCTTAGGGTTAAATATATCAGGTGATGTAGACATGTGCATTAAATATGTATACACATATATATATGTATATAAAATGTTATACATAATTTTCTTGATTTTTATAGAGTATATTTCTTGAAATAGCTCAGTGTGCATCAGGATTGAATTTCAAGAAGAATTTTAATACATCACACGGTTTTTATACACAGGAACTTGTATACTTCAGAAGCTTCTCCCAATAGAAATCATTCTGCAGCATATTCTCCAGTGCGTAGGAGGCTCAATGTAACATCTATATAAAGTCACCCACAAATTCTTCTAAAAGACACAGAAGAAAAATAAGTAAAAATATTAAATCCTACAAGTAGTTTTGTGTGCTAGTCTACCTACAATTGCCAAGTTGATATACATTTCGCCTTCCTGTAGTCTACTCTAGTTTTCTCCGGGTTTTTACGTGAGACTGTAAGATTCAAAACGCTAAAGATAAACATATCATATAGTACAAACTGCAATCTTAAATCAATATCTGATATTGAAGCAATAAATAATTCCATTCTAAGTCAATATTTCTCTGTTGGTTTCTTTGAATACATCAAGGAGCTTTTCCTAAAATTATTCAAGAGTGAAATTTACGGAACACAGCATTAAACTCGCTGCCTCCTTTAATAGAGATTTTATAAGTTTACAACGAAATGAATCACGATAAAATATTTGACATTCACTATTTTTCTGAAAATTCAGACTTTGCATTCTAGTTCTCTAGTACCTTAAACATCATGGAGGGAGAATTTAGATTGTTATCAAAGCGCTAAAAGAGGGGAGATAGGAGGGAATCATCTACGTTAAAGTGTCTGCTTACCACAAGAAGTATTGTGGGAAAAGGCCCCAGATTCCAGGTTTACTATCACTTCGTTCTGGAAATCTACAATTTTCTCAAGCCAAATGAAGATAACACCCATATAGAAGAGGAGGGGGTGAGGTTAGGGGGATGTTGGCCCGGAAACCGGGAGAGGGAATAACAATCGAAATGTAAATAAGAAATACCCAAGTTAATAAATATGGAGGGAAAAAAAAGATTGCGATCATTCTGTCTTATTCCAGTTTTTTTCTCTAAATCGAGATTCTTGGCAGTAATCATTTGCTGTTTGCATATTCCTAACATGTCTGCGAATGTATCCCCTGAGTTACGAACTCCTGAGAGGTAGCAAGCTTTCATTGTAAATAGACTGATCGCGGAAGAAAAATAAACCTGCCAGTGCCGCTGCTACATATCAGTTGTGTATATGAGTTGCTTCTAACCTAAAGCTGAAATCACTTCTGAAATGAGATAATTTAGATCAACTAGTTCACTGTATATTACGAATTCGTCATAATGTGTGAAATTGCTGTAGGTTTTTTGTTTAATTTTTTTCTCTTAGTGTCGACATTTTTAAATTTTGTTTTTAAAGTGATGCTTCACAAAAGTAATATTTAGTTTAGCACCACACCATTACTCTGGGTGCAAATATTTAGCTTATTGTATGAAATATGGTGAAACTTCTATCAAATTTATTCTACTCGTGAGATATAAAAATCATGTAGTGTTTCACATTTTTGCTCTGCAATGGGCACTGAAATTGCTATCATTCCTTACCATGGTGCTTTTTATGTTGATGTCATCATGCTCTATTTAGTAATTCTACAATTGTTATCAAGATTGTATGCTGAATTAATCTTCTAATGTTTCTGTTTTGAAGTACAGAATCCTTTATACTTTCCTTAGTTTTCCACCCATCAAAATCTGACACTGTCATCTACCAACATTTTATATGTGTTGAAGATTTAAGAAAATGTAATCAAACAATATAAGACAACTTTTCATGACTTCAGTTACTAAAACATTTAGAGCAAAAAGTTTATTTTTTTAATAAGAAGCATATTCAAATGCACAAGTATTCTTCAATAAAAACATTTTACAGAAAATAATCAATCTATTTTTTTCTAGCAAACTCGATTGGTTATGTGTTAAGTAGTTTGGGAATGGTTAATTCACCAAAGATGAAGAAAATAGATTGTAAATTCCTTCTCCTTGTATATTTTATTATTGTTAGTTATTATTATTATTATATTAGTATTATTATTATATTATCTTGAGCTTTAGGCAGCACAACCTATTAGTGACTTATTGGAAGAAAATCCTCTCATAAAAAAGAAACATTCTAAAAACAGTATTTTCATTCACTCCGTCTTTCAGTACATAATAGCCACTAAGTCCACCCATTACCACTAGGCAATTCCACATCCCAAAACTGTCAGACTCATAAAGGCTCTCCATTACTGTATGATATTACTCTAAGAATGTGCTAATCAGTAGGTTTGAGCTGGAACTTTTTCTTCTTTACCCAAGCAAACAGGTACTTTTCAAGGCTTACATCACTTGAGCCTTTTGTGTATGTGAAATAAACTGTCAAAATGAAAAGGTAGAGCACGCGAAGGCAACGGTTTTCTGACACAGATAATATGTCAAGAAATACTTCATCATTATTTCCTTCTCTATTTCTCTTACTTTGTTTATTCCAGTGTTTTTAGGAGAAAGTTATTGCATGGTGTATTGAATAACACTTTTAACATTTTTAAGAACCATGAGAAGAATGAGGAAATTTTTAAATATCTTACATGGAAAAATGGTAATAGAGAAAGCTTTCAATAAAGTAACCAGGGCCATGAAGATGTTTTCATGAGTTAATCATTTATCACATAGATTCACCATGTAATACTGAGCTTTCTTACCAGATATGCATTTGTATTTTTGCACAGTACCTAAACATGCAATCAGTCTATGTGGAAAAAGAACAAAAATCACAAATATGAGAATGTTACCTAGTTTCATTAAACTACTCACTCAATTCACTCATTCAAGTAGGATATTCTCTATTCAAAAAATATTTCCAAATTTATCCTAGCAGCTTAATTAGAGAACCGTGTATTAAAAAACGGCTAGTGAAACACATGGGAGTGGCGTTAGATGATGAGAGACTTTAGGAAGGGGACTGTTAGAAGTTCAAGTAAGTCTCTGAGTTTACTAATGGCGAGGTCTTCCATGATTACAGTGAGGGTCTACTTCAGAATAATATGCAAAATTATTTTCATTACTAATTCTTCATTTTAAATAAGAATAGAATTCACAACCAATTTTGAATGTTAAAGGATTGATAAACTTTATAAACATCACAAAAGTATCTTAAAATCAGTACATTGCACATAAAAACTCAGTGAACCTGGCATTTATATGATCATGATATATTAATCTTTTTAGGATATTGTTATTATGTTACCTAGATTCCACTGCTGCCTTTAAGTGCCAAGTGACTTATAATATTGGTAAATTGAAGGAAAATGAAAATCATCCTGAGTGAGCTAACCCAATCACAGAAAAACACACATGGTATGCACTCATTGATAAGTGGCTATTAGCCTAAATGCTTGAATTACCCTAGATGCCTAGAAAAAATGAAACTCAAGACGGATGATCAAAATGTGAATGCTTCACTCCTTCTCTAAAAGGGGAACATGAATACCCTTGGCAGGGAAGAGAGAGGCAAAGATTAAAACAGAGACTGAAGGAACACCCATTCAGAGCCTGCCCCACATGTGGCCCATACATATACAGCCACCCAATTAGACAAGATGGATGAAGCAAAGAAGTGCAGGCCGACAGGAACCGGATGTAGATTGCTCCTGAGAGACACAGCCAGAATACAGCAAACACAGAGGCGAATGCCAGCAGCAAACCACTGAACTGAGAATAGGACCCCCGTTGAAGGAATCAGAGAAAGAACTGGAAGAGCTTGAAGGGGTTCGAGACCCCATATGTACAACAATGCCAAGCAACCAGAGCTTCCAGGGACTAAGCCACTACCTAAAGACTATACATGGACTGACCCTGGACTCTGACCTCATAGGTAGCAATAAATATCCTAGTAAGAGCACCAGTGGAAGGGGAAGCCCTGGGTCCTGCTAAGACTGAACCCCCAGTGAACTAGATTGTTGGGGGGAGGGCGGCAAGGGGGGGAGGATTGGGAGGGCAACACCCATAAAAAAGGGGAAGCGGGAGGGGGATATTTGCCCGGAAACCGGGAAAGGGAATAACACTCGAAATGTATATAAGAAATACTCAAGTTAATAAAAAAATAATAAAAAATAAAAGTTTGCCTCTAAAAAAATAATAAAGTTCAATTATATTTAAAAAAATAAAATATTATAGAGATCCAAAATATTATATAGTCCAATAATTTTGTGCCCTCTACTTTGCATAAACATGATGACACATTATCTTGGTCCTTCCCAGGAACATAGAGTTAAGAAAAAAGATTCAATTTTGTAAAATATGCTTTTGTTTAGAGAAGTCTAGGGCCTGGAGAGGATCCAGGGTTTAAGAAGGCATCATTCTACTCTAGTACAGAATTAGATTCAGTTTACAGCACCCATTTTAGGTTGCTTACAAATACAGTAGCTAAAACTTGAGAGGATCTAATACACCCTTTTGGTTTCTGTGGACACCCACAATTTTGTTTGCATGAATACAGGCATACACATATATAAATAAATAGAGAGGCATAAATAATAATAGTTTGTATCTTAAATATTAATATAATTATATTTTACACTTCCCTTTCTTCCTTTGACACCTCCCCATATATCCCATGTACATGCCCTGCTCTCCTTCATACTCATGTTATTTTCAATAACTTTTTACATGGATATATGTAAATACATACATATTCTTACTAATTACCCCATCAGTCTATACGTTACCTCAATGTATGTTTTCATTGCTGGCCATTTGCACTGAACATTCAACTCATGTGTTCTTTCCTGAGGAAGACTAGTTCTCCAAGTCCCAGATTTCTTTGGTTGCCTGTAATTCTTTGTGTATGGTTGAGATACCATGGGCATGCGGTCTTGCATGGCTATTGATGTCATATGTTTAGACAGTCATGTTGGTGAGAATATATGAGTGTCCTCTTCAGCATTACTAGGATACATAATGTCACAGTAAACTCTGGAATTCTCTGGCTCTTACAGCCAGAATATCCCGTCTTCTGCCATGTTTTCTGTGCCTTAAGTGCAGGAGTGCTTTGTCAATGTTGTCCATTGGGACTAAGTTCTACAACTCTGTATTTTGCTGGTGGGTGTTTTCCATAGGGTTCTTAATCTGTCACAGAAAGAAATTTCCATCATGAGAGCTGAGGACTGCACTTATGTGTGAGTAGAAGAACAAATGTTTAGAATGCAGTTAGGGTCTATGTTGCTTTGGTAAATTATTGATTATATATTCTTTTCCAATAACCACGAATTCATTGGCACTAAGTAGTTTGCTGGGCTCCTGATACCAGACATAATTGTCCCCTATTGAGTCAATCTTGGGTCAAATTAAGGAGCTATTTATTGGTTACTACCAAGGTATGTGTGCTATTACTGTACCATTATAATTGTTGTATCATACTTTTGCATAATGTGGTTCATAACATTTTAACTGGGTAGGACTGCTCTTTGCCTCCCCCCTTTGAAAGCCTGCCTGGTGCATTCTGGTCCCATGAAAACTAGTCCTTTGGAAGGGGACATTCAATCATTTCCTGCTTAGAGGTCTATGGGCTCTGTTTCTTAAGTATATGCTAATACTATTTTTAAAAAGCTGTCCAAATAAGTCTATCAGTTTTTAACTGCGTACCAAAGAAGGTACAAAGTTCAGGGATATTAAGGAGGCAAATAATCACTGATAGTTTGATGTAGGTAAATGTTATCTTTCCTCTACAAATGACATTTACTCTTGCTTATGATTAAATCACACAACAAGTAGGCATGTGTGCGAGTGTGTGTGTGTGTGTGTGTGAGTGTGTGTGTGTGTGAGTGTGTGTGTGTGTGTATGTGTGTGTATGTGTTGGCCTGTGACAGGTAAGAGTGCAAGCCATAGATATTAAACACACAGAAGTTTGTAGAAGGGAATTACAGTCTAAGCAAAATCTCTAACAAGAGCTAAATAAGAAAACCATGTCACTACCACCATCTTGGCCACATTTCAGTAAGAATTGTAAAGGGAAGTATTTTCCCCTGTTGGATTCATAATCACCCTATGTTTGACACTTAGTCTAAATGGTAATAGCTCAAATGAAAGCTGTAACCTATTGGGAAAGACTTACGGTAAATAGACAAACACAGTTCAATCGAGGGAACAGAACGTGATGCCTAATATTTCAAAGCTCACCCCAAAAGGAAGCCTAGAGCTAATGAAGTCTGGATTCAATTTAAAAATGCTCTGAGGATTTGACCATCTGGCAACAGGAGAAAATATCGAGGAGAAAAAGTGAATGAACCATGTTCCCTCTGATGCTCAGTGGCTTTGTTACCTAATAAAGATGACTGTCAGATTTTCTGTTCCTGGTGATACTACAGATTAAATGTTTCACAATGTGGTATTCAAATATTGGCAAAGCATAAAATAAACACTGAGATACATTGTTTTCCTGGCAGGAAGAGCCTTGGATAGAAACAAAACCAAAGCAGGAAAACAGTGAGGGTAAGAGACCTGAATACTCTGTGTGTGGGTGTTTAAATGCACATGGCCGTAAGTACTTTAATCTATTGCTATTTAATTTCTTATAAAAATTGGCATAAAATTTAAAGAATAAATTATACATGAGTCCATGAACTGCTATTGTAGGCACAACATTTTATATGTTTAACCAACATTTCTCTTTTTGACAGTGTGTGCATATGTTTGTGTTTGATGTGCTTCTGTGGGTTTATATGGGTGGGGTCCTAAACAGGTGCAGAGGTTTACATGAGCACATATGTAGAGGCCAGAGGTCAGCATTGGGTTTTCCCCTTTGAGCTTTACTTACAGTACCTTCTGTATAATATAGTTATTACCAATTCAGCCAGCTTGTTTCAGGAACACACTCTGTGTGCCTCCTGAGTGTTGGCATTTCAGATTGCCACTGGGCCAGCATGCTATGATCTTCCCTTTTGATTGATGACTGCTTTATACTCTGATTCATATCCTCATATAATTCAATTTGGAACTTTTCCTTTCATACTTATGCATAAATTAAAATCTACATAGTATTATTGTGTTCGAGACTAAATAGAACATATGCATATGTTAGAGAAGTTCTTGTATTTTTATAAATATTACTATTTTTACTTTTTCTATTTCCTTTACTATATATATAGTAAAAGGAAATATATAGTATAGAATATATATATTCTGATTCTGCTTTCCTTACTGCCATCTGCTCTCAGATCTTCCCCATCTTCTCTTCTAATCAAACCCACACTTTTTCTATGTCTAGTTAGAAAACAACTAAGCATAGACTTAATAATAATAATAATAATAATAATATCAGAAAAATAAAACAAATTATAATATGATGAAATAAACACAAGAAAAAGATCCAAAGAAAAATCCCAGGAAACTCATATAGATACATTAACACATACAACTACATACTCTACAATTCCACTAAATCGTGAAATCAGAAGCCATAGGCAAATGACCTGTAAAGGTTAAAATACCCTGACACAACATTACAAAACTCACCAAATAACCATTGATTTGATGTTGTATTGACCATCCCCTGATGGACATCGTGCCTTCCCTTAGAAATCCTTTCTATCCCTAACAAGGTTCCTATGGAGAAAACTATTTTTTCTCATTTATTTATTTATTTATTTATTTATTTATTTATTTATTTATTTATTTATTTATTTAACCTTGCAATAGTAGCTCCATTCCCTGTTCTCCACCCAGTCACAGCCTTACAAATCCCTCCCTCTTTTAGTCCCTCCCCTTGTTCTCAGAAAAAGGATTTTTCTCTTTGGGTATCAGCCAGCCTATGAACATCTAGTTACAGAAGAACTAAATACATGCTCTCCAACTGATGCCTAACCAGGCAGTTCAGTTAGGGAAAGGGGATCCTCTTCCCCTGTGGCAGGCAACTGACTCAGAGACAGTTCACACGCCACTTGTTAGGGGACCTGCCTGAAGACCAAGCTGCACATCTGCTACAAATGTGCATGCTCTTGGTCGGTGGTTCAGTTTGTGATTTCCCCATGAACCCTGCCCAGTTGACTCTGGAGGTCTTATGGATCTTTGATGATTCCTGCTTGTTTATGCCTATTCCCTACTCTTACACAAGACACCCAAAGCTCTGCCTGATGTTTCAATGTGGGTTTCTGTCTCTTGTTCTATCCATTGCTGTATGCAGACTCACAGGAGGCAGTTATGCTAGGTTCTTGTCTGCAAATATAGCAGAGTAAAATGAATAGTGTCGGGAGTCAGCTCTTTCACATAGGATGGGTCTCAACTCGGAGCAGTAAACTGTTGAACATTCCCGCAATCTTTACTTCATCTTTATCTTTGCAAATCTTATAGGCACATTTGAAGTTGAAGATTTTGTGGGTGGGCTAATGTATCCAAAATGTGTCCTGCCTATAAGGATGTGGCCACTTCAGTCTCCATATCCCCTCCTGGGAGGACTCTCTGCTCTCATCCCTCTCCCACCCATCTCTTCCGTATCTGTTCCCCCATCCCAGGTCCCCTTCTCTCCCTCTCCCACCAAGTTTCTTCTGTCTATCCACCTTCAATGACTATCATGTTTCCCACTCTGAGTGGGATTCACACATCCTCCTTTGAACCCTCCACAGACCCAAAGTACTTGAGTAATGACAAAACTGTCCTGGTGTTTTGCGAGTGTTGATCAATTGGAGATTGCCTCAGGGTTAAGGATGGAGGCTTGCATCCACTTCTCCCCTCAGTGCTAGGACCCCATCTGGTGAAGCATCATTCAAATCCTCTAGAACATTCAATGCAGAATTTACAGAACAACAGCATGAAGATTATCTAGTTATACAGCATAGTATTAATGATCATATTACAGCATAATCAAAGAATAACATGTACGTGGCATTCACAGTGAATGGCATTCACATTATGTAATGTCAGTGATTTCTCTGTAATTATGCCTATCAAAATGGATGAACTCAAATCTCTGTTGCTCAAAAAAAAACAATTTACAGATGCAAACATAACCCATAAATCATATTGAGTAAATAGTATCTACACGGATGGTAACAAAATAAACAAATAAACAAACCACAAATATTTATAAACAACCTAGGTATATAAGGATAAGAAGACAAAATGACCAACATAAGGTTCTCTTGTTCTGCATAACAGCTTGTAATCAAGGTAATGAGCTGGTGAGTTTACATCTATTACCATTCTCTAAAATGCTCACACAAGGTAAATATATGCTGCTCTGCATGTAGTTCATATTAGACATTTATATAAATTTATCTGTAAGCACAATGTATGTAGTATTAAAGACGCTTCACTTTCAACTGTTTCAGAAGTTGCACAGGCAAACAATGAAAGACACTTGTTGTAGATTCCTCTCATAACAATTGACATCCTTGCTAGGCATGTTAGACCATAACTCTTGACCTATCTACTGAGACAATGAGGCAGGAGGATCACAAGATTTAAGACTTCTCAAGCAATTCTGAAGATATTCTTAAAATTAAGGGAAAGTAAATTGGATCACATCTCAGCAGTAAAAGTTTTGTTCAGAACTCATGTAGCTATGGATCCATTCTCAGTAGGAAAAAAATAGCAAAAGAAAGTACTATAGTTCCTGAAAAGAGCACCCATTATTCCGAGCACATGCATCCTCATGGAGCCATATGATCCAGCAAAGGCTCAAAGGGATATTTCAGTATCAGGCACAAGTATCAGTGCTTGCACGTTTGAAACACTGAGGCAAAGCACATCATTAGAGACAATACGTTAGGTAGCAACCAAGTTCTATAATTCTATGGGTAAAAGGACTAAAAATGTATTGACCAATTTGATTATATGATAAGAAATGTACATTATTAGTAAGATAGTAGAACAAATAAATATCTAGTGCCTCTTTCTCTGCCACACCTTCCCTCTCCAAAACACACACACACACACACACACACACACACACACACACACACACACACACACCTTTCAAAAGCATTAATTGTTCTTTATAAAATTTCTTCCAGGGAAAAAATTTTCACTGAAACATTGGTTGTGGTTACCCAATATAAAAGAACAATAACAATACCTTTAAAATATGCTGTAAATTTGAACAATTTCAATGACAGATGTTTCAGTGTTTGTTTTTAAAGAATTACTCTTATTTTACATTTTTAAAGATGAGTAGAATCTGATTTTAGCCTTAAATAATAGAATACAGAGAGAAAAAAATGGAGGGCAATTAGAACTTGTGAGCAGCAACACGGAAATCTGAGAATAATATAGGTCTTATCTCTAACGTCCATCTTCAGTATGTATTTGTCGTTTGTTCAGAGCCAAAGGAAATGGACCGCACAACTGTTTCTAGATTTAACAAGGTATAATTGATGTGTAATTGTACATATTGTATACAGATTGTCATACATTTTTATACTTGCTTCTGGAATTGCTACACCACAGAGTAATTACATTTTTAGGCTTTTGATCAACTTCTATATTGTTCTATTTGAATTGCAGTGGGCAGCACTAATTGGACTTAGTTTGAGATTAAAATAGAGGCTCTGAAGATGGGTTAGGGTCGTGATTGAGGAGATTGAGATGAGAGTAGACTTGGGAAGTACAAGGTGAATATGGATGAATTATATTGTTATGGATTCTCATAGACTAGCCACAAATATTTTAAGAATAAATGTTTCTAATTGAATTTTGGCAAAGATCATAGAAGCAGGACATTTTCTTTCTCTCTTTCTTTCGATCCCTCCTCTCCCTCTGACCCTTCCCATCCTCCTCACCTTTCCCCTCCTCCTCCCCCCTTCCCTCTGCAAATGTGATAAATGAGACAGAAACTCTCTTCCTATTTCTTCCACATCATAATTGCTATTACAGTCTCTTCTTCCCTCTCAGTAACAGTAATGTGATCTCCGAACCATATTATCATAGCAGTTCATAGCACCTATGTTTTGCACTCTAATCAGACTTGTAAAGGGAGTCAGCTCTCAGGAGCATTGTCACACTTAATGATTCCCAGCATCTCTTTAAGCATCAGCTCATAATTACACAGCTTTATTGTTATGATGGCCATCATGACGATTATTTATTAACACTCACAAAAGATGCTTATGGGATTTTTAGGCTAATTTAGTTTGACCTTCACTTTGCAATACCATCAACTATGTTTTGATTGCCAGCTGTTGGTATTCCAACACACCTGCCAAGAGTTAGGTTGTCATGTAAGAAACTTTGGAAGTTCTTGAAAGATTGAACATGACTGTCTTCTGTGGTTCAACATTCTCCTCTTTATTATGTTCAGAAAAATTTAAAATATATTCCTATAAATATCAGTATGGAATGTCTTAGCTACATTACTCATAAAGGGGTGTATATAGATGCAAGTTTTCAAAGACAGAAGAAAAGATTAAATAGAAGTGCAATATTAATTCAGTAGACTATTAGTTGCCTCTAAATATGCTAAAATAATTACTTGCATTCAGGACAACTCTTAGATAAAGGATATATATATATATATATATATATATATATATATATATATCCAGTCACCAAAAGATATATGTATATAAAGAAACATTTTTATGAGACATCCAGAAGAGGTAAAAGAAAGGACAACGAAATTATATCAGGATAAATTGGCAAGTACATAAGTAGTTTTCTCTCACCCTACCACATATGGTCACAGAATGTGTTTTGGGAGATGATGATGAAAATTCCATAAAATTAGGTTGTGGTGATGGTTATATAATCCTATTTATATGTTGGAAACTAAATATTTACTTTACATGTATGTGATTTCATGAACTGTAAATTACATCCTTTTTTGTTTTGCTTTTTCCTAATTTTTAATTGTTCACTTCACAGGAAGAAGCTTCACTGGAAATTTTCAGCATAAGCATGGTCTTCAGGGTTCATCTGTTCCTGCTAGGCTGCTCTTACATTGAATGTGTGTGTGAGAATGACTATTTATTCTCCCTTACCAGTTATCTATTTGATTTGCCTTAGTGAGTAAAGCAGCATTTCACTCCGATACGAGTTCGTTCCTTCAACATAGCTTAAAGGGAAAATTTCAAAGTGGCTCATTTCAAAGCAGCAGGAGTAAAGATGAGGCAGAACTGGGTATTGTGTAGTGTTCCCCCCACGCACACATCCCTCACTGATGACGAGCACACTCGGGGTAAAAGAATATTTTCCTTAAGGAGTTGACAGATGTCATCCAATAGCCAAGATTGATGCTATCTTTTGAGGCACTAGTTTTATTGCTATTAGATAGAAGAGTTTCTTTTGTGTTTCTTCCCCTGACCTCAACTTCCTCCTGTTTTTATTGCTGACAAACAAGAGTGTGTATCTCTTTAGAAGCAGGCTACTGTGAGTCAGCAACGCTACACTACAGAGCTTTCCAGGAAATTCAGTTTTCTCAAGCCTTTTATTGACCCAGCTCTATCTTTGAGAATAACAATAAAATAAAATTGAATGGAGGGCTATAGATTTTGAAGACAGAGACATAGAAACCTCTTTGTTTTCTTCGTAGAGTTTCGGAAGCAGAGGTGGACACAGGGAGAAATAACTTTAATCTTCTGGGGCCACATCTAATACAATAAATTCTTATTATAGGAGTTGACCCTCCTGCAAGATGGGAAGACTGCAATGCTTAGATATAACTTTTCTTTCTTGATGGAAAAATATAATTTTATTGTCAGCTACTGTTCCAGTCACATAAATAAAATATTGTTTTTACTCATACTATCAAACCTGAAATGGAAAGTACTACCAATAATAAAAATAGACAAATCTTCTTAATGAGAATCAAAACTAGCACAGTATTTTCATTGTTAATTATAGACAATGAGAGACTAATGTAAAAGCTTAGTAATATTGACTGCTCAAAATTAAGAGGTACCAGTCTATTTCCTTACCACATGTGATATTATTACATTTTGGTGATCACTAACTAAAATTTAAGATTTGATTTTGTTTTATTGTGCAAGAGACCAAATTCTTCCCAAATGTTAGTTAATGTACTTACTGGGTTGTGTTTTAGTTTTGTTTGTAATAATTTTTGTTGTTATTTTGTTTTGTTTCTATTGTTTATTTTATTTTGTTTCCTGCCCTTTCCAAGCAACAATGATTCTATATCCAATCTTGTGCTATGTGATCTGATACAAATTTCTCTGAGAAAGTTTGACTGCTCTGTCCTAGTAATTTTAGCCTCATTCTCGTGATTTGCTCTGGCTGCTTCAGTGAGCTTAGATTGGCATATGCCGAGGCTGGAAGAGTAATCTCCTGCTTCTGTCATTAACAGCAAAATGAAGAAGGCTGAGAAGAAACTCCTAGACAACAGGGAGCCTCTTCAGGGAATATACTTTATTCTCG